>NC_034179.2:38588400-38768400 GCF_002021735.2 Oncorhynchus kisutch | reverse complement strand
GTTTTTAATTTGGACAGAAAGTCATTTTCATTTCAAGTTAACATGTACTGTTAGCTAGCTAGCTAATGTTAGCTGGCTGGCTTGCTAGCTAACGTTACATGTATGATCTTATTATTCATATCTCAGAGCCATTTGTTTTGCTAGTTATAGCCTAATGTTAGCTAGCTAACATTGAACCTGGTTGGTTAGCTACCTGCAGATTCATGCAGGGTAGTAACGTCATGAGTTGGGATTATGGTTCATTGTTTACCTAGCTAGCTAGCTACATGTCTTAACAAAAGACTCCACCATGCAAGTAACCATATCAATAGAATGTCACTGCGACAACTGTTGATAGACGTAGCTGGTAAAAAACTGATGAATTTACAAAAGCTCAACACCTGTTGAATATGGCCGGTGTCAGTAAACGTTGGCAAAAAAGTGCTAATTTTTGCCAGCAGCACAGTTGCAGTCACCAACACTCTGGATAACATAAAAACAGCCTAACCAGTGCTGCTAGGGTGAATAAAATGGTCAATAAGCTGTTCTCTCATTTGCGTCTGGAAGTAGCTAGCAAGCTAGCCAACGTTAGCCAGTTAGCTTGGGTGCTTGATTGCTGTTGTTAGAACAGAATGCTTGGATCAACCCTTAAAGAGATGTGTGGGGCTAAAGCTTAAAAATATGTGAACGATGCTGAATGGGTGTAAACAAAGAAGACCTCTCCAGTAGGTAACAAAACATTCAAAGGCCATTTTCTCAAAAGTGAGGTTACAAGTTTATAAACTTTCAAAGCAGAATTACTTTCCCATTGTTCCTCCAATGCAGTGTATGATATACAATGTTATAGCCCTGTGTCTCTGCTTTTATCCAATGTAAAAAACACCATTTCAAATTTTGCAATATAAATCGGCCACATTTTTGGAATCCGGTCAGAATTCGACTCCTGGTATCACATGAATACAGATAAGACATAGAAAATGTGTAGAATTGCAAGAAATTAGCTTTAAAACTTCTCAATGTTCTATTCGCTTGATGGCCTAACATGTAGAATTGCAGAATATTTACTTTAAAACTGCAAATTTTTCCCTCTGCCAACAAAAGACTGGTTTGAACAGTTTGAGACAGTTTGGGGTCATATGGGTTTGAGGTAGGGGTTTGTTACTATGCCAATAAATGATCAAATCCATTCGGACCTTTGTCACCTAGGACATTTGTGTGACCGGACAATCACAAATAGTACTTATAGTACCCTGCTATAGGCCTACAAAACATAAATGGCTCCTAGCCTCCCATGCATAAAACAACTTTCTTTCCCTAACACTAAAACTGAAACTAAATAATATAAAAACTGAAACTGGATAAAAACTAGTAAATCAAGTATGAAGACGAACTGATACTAAACTGAATTTCAAATAATCTAATAGAAAAAAAGAATAGAAAATCCCAAAACTATAAAAACCTTGACACACACACAGTAAAGACTCTCTCTGACTAAACAGTTCTGTTTACTGTACTACACTGTGTGTTGTTTTGTTGTCAGGTTACCCGGTGGCTGCTCAGTTCCAGGAACAGTGCTATGGGAGGTCCAGCCAGTGAGCCAGTCAACCAGCTCCATCTGCAAGTGGTTACCTGAGAAACTGCCCCTGGCACTGCCATTGACGTCACACCCTAAATAAGAATAAGGAAATGTGCTGCTGGTCTTCAGCCAACTGAGGTTGGAGCAGATCCCCAGCCAAGCACCCCTCTCTCATGCTTGTTCACTCATGTACTGTACACTCAGAGAACCCCCCCCACCACCACCTCACTACACACGTATAGAACTAGTCAAATGTTTGGACACACCTACTTATTCAAGGTTTTTCTTTATTCTTTACGATTTTCTAAATTGTAGAATAATAGTGAATACATCAAAACTATGAAATAACACATGGAATCATGTAGTAACCAAAAAAAGTGTTAAACATATATTTGAGATTCTTGAAAGTAGCCACCCTTTGCCTTGATGACAAGTTTGCACACTCTTGGCAATCTCTCAACCAGTTTCACCTGGAATGCTTTTCCAAAAGTCCTGAAGGAGTTCCGACATATGCTGAGCACTTGTTGGCAGCTTTTCCTTCACTCTGCGGTCCAACTCATCCCAAACCATCTCAATTGGGTTGAGGTCGGGTGATTGTGGAGCCCAGGTCATCTGATGCAACACTCCATCACTCTCCTTCTCGGAGAGCCCTTACACATCCTGGAGGTGTGTTGGGTCATTGTCCTGTTGGAAAACAAATGATAGTCCCACTAAGCACAAACCAGATGGGATGGCGTATCGCTGCAGAATGCTGTGGTAGCCATGCTGGTTAAGTGTGCCTTGAATTCTAAATAAATCACAGACAGTGTCACCAGCAAAGCACCCCCACTGAGGTGCAGTTAACTCTAATGAACCTATCCTCTGCAGCAGAGGTAACTCTGGGTCTTCCTTTCCTATGGCGGTCGGCATAAGAGCCAGTTTCATCATGGCGCTCTATGGTTTTTGCGACTCCGCTTGAAGAAACTTTCAAAGTTCTTGAAATGTTCCGGATTGACTGGCTCCAGGCCATCTGTAAGTATTTTCTAGGTAAAGCTCCGCCTTATCTCAGCTCACTGGTCAACATAGCAACACCCACCCTTAGCACGCTCTCCAGCAGGTATATTTCACTGGTCATCCCCAAAGCCAACACCTAATTGGTCGCCTTTCCTTCCAGTTCTCTGCTGCCAATGACTGGAACGAATTACAAAAATCTCCCTCACTCATTTTGAGTGTCAGCAGTCAGAGCAGCTTACCGATCGCTGCAGATGTACACAGACCATCTGTAAATAACCCATCCAATCCAACTACCTACCTCATCTCCATATTTGTTTTTGTTTTTATGTTATTTTGCACAACAGTATTTCTACTTGCACATCCTCATCTGCACATATATCACTGTAGTGTAAATTGCTAAATTATAAATGATTCACCACTATTGGCCTATTTATTGCCTTACTTCCTTACTTCATTTGCTCACACTGTATACAGAATTTAATGTTGTGTTATTGACGGTACGTTTTGTTTATCCCATCTGTAACTCTGTGTTGTTGTTTTTGTCGCACTGCTTTGCTTTATCTTGGCCAGGTCGCAATTGTAAATGAGAACTTGTTCTCAACTGGCCTACCTGGTTAAATAGGGCTATCTTCTGTATACCACCCTTACCTTGTCACAACTGATTGGCTCAAACGCATTAAGAAGGAAAGAAATTCCAGAAATTAACTTTTCATAAAGGCCCACCTGTTAATTGAAATGCATTCCAGGTGACTACTTCATGAAGCTGGTCGAGAGAATGACAAGAGTGTGCAAAGCTGTCATCAAGGCAAAGGATGGCTACTTTGAAGAATCTCAAATAGAAAATATATTTTGATTTGTTTAACACTTTTTTGCTTACTACATGATTCCATATGTGTTATTTCATTGTTTTGAAGTCTTCACTACTTTTCTACAATGTAGAAAATAGTCAAAAAGAAAAACCCTGGAATGAGTATGTCCACTGGTACTGTACACATACACACACACATGCAGACCACTCAATGATATTGACATACAGACAAGATACTCAGTCCCACTCCCATGCACACTTACGCACTAGAAACACAGAGAAATATATACACATACACACAGACAGCCGCTAGAGTTAGGGGGAAGTGCCATATACTGTAGTTGTAGATTATCACGTTTAGACGAGAACTCCCACAATAAAAACCCACTGCTTTCAGTTGTTTACGTATGTTATGGAGTGGGCTGGCATGTCGGTTGGTAGGTGTGCTTTATCTTAGAATATAGCATGCAATCTGGAAGAACATTACCATAAGTCAGAGAGAGCTACACATTATTGGTGGAAACGGCACTACATTACAGCTTGAGTCAGAGATACTGTTACACATGCAGACATTTACACTAACCCACATGAAAAGGAATTCATTATTTACATGGATTTCAACAGAAGGCCTCCCAGAGTGAGGCTCTAGGTTCTTAAACGTTGTATAGTCCCGTACCCCTTCAAACATTCAACCTCCAGCTGCGTACCCCCTCTAGTACCAGGGTCAGCGCACTCCCAAATGTTGTTTTTTGCCATCATTGTAAGCCTGCCACACACATACTATACATTTTTTTTTACATAAGAATGAGTGTGCGCTTTGCCACAACCCGGCTCGTGGGAATTGACAAAGAGCTCTTATAGGGCCAGGGCACAAATAATATTATAATAATAATCAATAATTTTGCTCTTTATTTAGCCACCGTACATATAAAACCTTATTTGTTCATCAAAATGTATAAATAACTCACCACAGGTTAATGAGTGCTTGAAAGGATGCACATAACTCTGCAATGTTGGGTTGTATTGGAGAGAGTCTCAGTCTAATTAGAAATCTAAAGCTTCTTCAGGCTAGGGTCCTTTTTTCAGAATTTTCACCTGACTGACATGCCCAAAGTGTTACTCAGGCCCAGAAGCCAGGATATGCATATAATTGGTATCATTGGATAGAAAACACTTTAAGTTTGTAAAAATGTAAAAATAATGTATGAGACTATAACACAATTGATATGGTAGCCGAAAATCCGAAGAAAAAGCAACCAGAATGTTTTGCTTTTTGAGATCCCATGCTCTTTCAATGGAAAGCTATGGGTCCTATATAATTCCAGCTCCCAGATTGCAATACATATGGCTTCCAATAGATGTCACCTGTCTTTGTTCATGGTGTTCTCGCTTGTTTCTTCCAAAACGAGGAAGAATTTGCAGTTTTGGTACGAAGAGTCACAGTGGAAAATCAGTCTGTGGGCGAGCGAGGAAGAGGACGCGCACTTGCTAATTTTAGTGTTCTATTGAACATACTTCCTTCCGTATGAAATATTATAGTTTATTTACATTTTAGGGTACCTGAGGATTAAATAGAAAGGTAGTTTGTCTTGTTTGAACAAAGTTTAGCGGTAGCTTTTTGGATTCCTTTGTCTGCAAGTTGAACGAGTGGATTACTGAAATCAATGGCGCCAACTAAACTGACTTTTCGGGATATAAAGAAGGATTTTATCTAACAAAACGACCATTCATGTTGTAGCTGGGACCCTTGGGATTGCAAACAGAGGAAGATTTTCAAAAGGTAAGTGATTATTTAATCGCTATTTGTGATTTTATGAAGCCTGTGCCGGTTGAAAAATATGTTGATGTGGAACGCCGTCCTAAAAACAATTGCATGGTATGCTTTTGCTGTAAAGCCTATTGTAAATCGGACAATGCAGTTAGATTAACAAGAATTTAAGCTTTTAACAAATATAAGATACTTGTATGCTCATAAATGTTTGAATAAATGATTGAATGATATTTATTTGAATTGTTCGCCCTCCAATTTCACCGGATGTTGTCGACAGGCGTCCCTAGCCTTAAGTTAAATCATTTTCCACACACAGTCTGTGCCTGTATTTAGTTTTCATGCTAGTGAGGGCCGGGAATCCACTCTCCAGTCTCTGGGTACATGGTTGCAAAGGGCATCAGTGTTTTAACAGTGATTTGCCAATGCAAAAAACTCTCAGCGCAGCCCTATCCAGAAATCTGGCAGTGGTTTCGAATTAAATTGCATTTTTTCGGAACCGCTTGTTGCAATTTTGATGAAGCTCTCTTGTTCAGATGTCGGTAAGTGGACTGGAGGCAGGGCATAAAAGGGATAACGAATCCAGTTGTTTTTGTCATCCGTTTCGGGAAAGTACCTGCGTAATTGCACACCCAGCTCACTCAGGTGCTTCGCTATATCACATTTGACAATGTCCGTAAGCTTGAGTTAATTTGCACACAAACAATCATACAATGATGGAAAGACCTGTGTGTTGTCCTTGTTAATGCGGACAGAAAAGAGCTCCAACTTCTTAATCATAGCCTCAATTTTGTCCCGCACATTGAATATAGTTGCAGAGAGTCCCTGTAATCCTAGATTCAAATCATTCAGGTAAGAAAAAACATCACCCAGATAGGCCAACCGTGCGAGAAACTCGTCATCATGCAAGCAGTCAGACAAGTGAAAATTATGGTCAGTAAAGAAAACTTTAAGCTCATCTCTCAATTTTAAAAAACATGTCAATTATTTCCCCCTTGATAACAAGCGCACTTCTGTATGTTGTAAAACCGCTACATGGTCGCTGCCCATATCATTGCATAATGCAGAAATTCACAAGAGTTCAGGGGCCTTGCTTTTCACTGTAGTGTCTAAAACGTCTTTCAAGCTGTCAGGCATTCCCTTAGAGCCTCTCAGTGGCAAGAGCCTCTCGGTGGATGCTGCAGTGTACCCAAGTGGCATCGGGAGCAACTGCTTGCACACACGTTACCACTCCACTATGTCTCCCTTTCATGGCTTTTGCGCCATCAGTACAGATACCAACACATCTTGACCACCAAAGTCCATTTGATGTCACAAAGCTGTGCAGTACTTTAAACATATACTTTCATGTTGTCCTGGTTTCTAGTGGTTGGCAGAAAAGGATGTCTTCCTTAATGGAACCCCCATAAACGTAACAGACATATACCAGGAGCTGTGCCAGGCAGCTGTTGGATGTTGACTCATCCAGCTGTAACACATGTAATTCACAGGCTTGTATGTGAAGCAGTAATTGTTTCAAAACATCTCCTGCCATGTCACTGATGCGCCGTGAAACAGTGTTGTTTGATGAAGACATTGTCTGTATAGTTTTTTGGGCCTTTTCTCCCAGCATTGTCCCAGGCATATCCGCGGCAGCAGGAAGAATGAAGTCCTCCACTATAGTATGGGGCTTGCTTGTTTCGTTTCTAAATGTCTGCTTAAGAGTGAAGGTTTCCCTCGAGAGAGTAACGGTTAATGTGATTGGATGTTAATTATTTGACTAAGCTACCTATATTTGATATTGTGTGGTTATTTTGCTGAACACTAGACTGTTTAATTTGACTTTTGGCAGTGAAACGAGGCAAATCAGGCAAGAAAAAAAACGAATCAAATGTATAGCCCCGTTGGAAAATATAAATGTACTGTTTGAAAATGATTTAAATATATATATATATTTTAAGTGAATCCAATTTTTATTTGGCATACCCCCAACGGCATTGCGCGTGTACCCCAGTTTGGGAATACCTGGTCTAGACCATCGATCAGCATGGAAGGGAACATTTCAACAGTTTCCAATTTATTGCTCAGCAAAATGAGTTGTTTGAGTTCAAGTGGTTTCTTAAAGAAACTGACAATAACCATATAACATGAAACGTTGTCTCTACCTTCTTGCCCTTTGTGCTGTTGTCTGTGCCCAATGTTTGTACCATGTTTCGTGTGTGTGTGCACAAGTAGAAAAAGCATGTTGACGCACCCTACCTCTAGAGAAACGCCAATGCCATCCTCCTCTCATTCATGTTGACGAAACTGTCTATGACTCTGTCATACAGTATATGCTTTTATTTTTGGTTGTCCTCAGATACCTGGCTAAATTGCTTGCTCACTAGCCTAACTTCCTTTCATGGGCAACATTAGCTAGTTAACATTAGCCTTCTACTGTACATCTAGCTACATATTGAAGTTCCATCCTCTCAGGCCAGGGGCACAATGTATGAATTTATGGTTGAAACAGAATCGCTGTTATAATCATTGGCCAGTACAGCGAATTAAGTAAAACAACAAATCCAAATCTCTATCTCCATTCATGGCTAATTTAGGAAATTGAGAATTTTAGCTAGCTAGCCACCGAAGGACAACAAGATGCAGCAACTCAAGTTGTTTCTGTCCTGTCAATGACATATTGCTCTCGATGTGATTGGAGTAAAATCAAATCCAAACTGGCTTCCTTTGACACTTTTCTGGTGCGCCAGAACCATTCACAGTTGAGCTCAATCAGTTTAACTCAGCGCTAATTGGCTATTATTTTACAACTATTTTTATCAAGGCAGGCCAAATGCTTGCTGGTTTCCCTTGGATTCAATGCTATTGGCAGTAACAATGTCATACTCTTTTTGACCAGACAGCATCAGATAGATTACCTATATATACAGAGACAGAGGGGTGCTGTTTCGCTTGCTCGGATGCTTTCTCCGGTGAGATATATTCAGCCTCTTGCAAATTTAAGGAAAATTATGAAGCACAGAGATAAAAGATCAATTGTATTTTAGGGACCACCCGCAGTAGACATCTGAGTGCAGGCATTTTTCACATGATTCTACATGTAAAATCGGTGCACATTTGTTTCGCAAACGCTATTTGTGTGTCTGAGCCCTTAGTTGGCTGTAGAAGTAAACCTTACTTAGCTCTGGTATTTTTCCTATTTACAGTTATAGATTTCCAACATTAGTTCCCGACAGTGACACATAACAGCTAGCTTATGCAAGGATTTCCATAGTCCAGTGGCTCTCTGGTAACTTTGACTCCTTTATCATGGTGTCCATATAACTAGAGATTGAACCAATAAATGCACTTTGTGTAATATCCTTTGGTTATAAGACTGTGTCCTCACACCTATAAAACACATTTTAAAGATAAATTGTTTTACCACACATTCACTTTAGTTGCACAAATTGATTACCAAAGATATAGTTGCATAGTAGCACAGTGCATCAACTCCTGCGATTTCCATATGAATGTAACATTTTTTTTTGATTTGGTGCTCCGTTTTGACACTACTTAGTAGCCTACACAGTAGCGCTAACCAAAACACTATGAGCAGTCAGGTTATTAGAAACCAATAAACTCAGCAGACCAGACTGTGACGTCTGGCTTCTATGGTAACCATCCCCGGCAGAGGCTCATTAAAATGCTCAAGTGAATCATTACAACATGTTTTTATTGCACAGGCGAAGCATGGCCTAACAAACTAGAGGAAATGGGCTATAGGCCTACCCTGGGAAACATACCTTTCATATAAACGCATCAAACACCATACCCATCATCATATCGCTCATTAGTAGAATAGTATGATAGTAGGGCATTAGGTGACATACCTGAAAAGACAAAATGCCTCGCTGCTCTATAACAATGTCATAATGACATGGTGCCTGTCAAACGTACCATGCTTTTAGTTTCATATGTCATTACAGATTTATGTGGTCATTAGAGAATAATGGATATTGTATCTGTCAGGGCCAGCCTTGTGTTACTCTTACAATGAAGGCACTGTAAAAAGGAGTTGTTATGGCAGCACACAGCACACTTTGAGCTAAATGGTTCTGGATATTCAGACTGCACAATAGACAACAAAGCCATGTTGCTCAGTATCTCAGAAAACAATATACAGGGCCAATGTTTCCACGTCAATTCGTTCCCATGGCACCCTTAGTGCAGCCTCAAATCAAATCAAATCAAATGTATTTGTCACATACAGTGCCTTGCGAAAGTATTCGGCCCCCTTGAACTTTGCGACCTTTTGCCACATTTCAGGCTTCAAACATAAAGATATAAAACTGTATTTTTTTGTGAAGAATCAACAACAAGTGGTACACAATCATGAAGTGGAACGACATTTATTGGATATTTCAAACTTTTTTAACAAATCAAAAACTGAAAAATTGGGCGTGCAAAATTATTCAGCCCCTTTACTTTCGGTGCAGCAAACTCTCTCCAGAAGTTCAGTGAGGATCTCTGAATGATCCAATGTTGACCTAAATGACTAATGATGATAAATACAATCCACCTGTGTGTAATCAAGTCTCCGTATAAATGCACCTGCACTGTGATAGTCTCAGAGGTCCGTTAAAAGCGCAGAGAGCATCATGAAGAACAAGGAACACACCAGGCAGGTCCGAGATACTGTTGTGAAGAAGTTTAAAGCCGGATTTGGATACAAAAAGATTTCCCAAGCTTTAAACATCCCAAGGAGCACTGTGCAAGCGATAATATTGAAATGGAAGGAGTATCAGACCACTGCAAATCTACCAAGACCCTCTAAACTTTCAGCTCATGCAAGGAGAAGACTGATCAGAGATGCACCCAAGAGGCCCATGATCACTCTGGATGAACTGCAGAGATCTACAGCTGAGGTGGGAGACTCTGTCCATAGGACAACAATCAGTCGTATATTGCACAAATCTGGCCTTTATGGAAGAGTGGCAAGAAGAAAGCCATTTCTTAAAGATATCCATAAAAAGTTTTGTTTAAAGTTTGCCACAAGCCACCTGGGAGACACACCAAACATGTGGAAGAAGGTGCTCTGGTCAGATGAAACCAAAATTGAACTTTTTGGCAACAATGCAAAACGTTATGTTTGGCGTAAAAGCAACACAGCTCATCACCCTGAACACACCATCCCCACTGTCAAACATGGTGGTGGCAGCATCATGGTTTGGGCCTGCTTTTCTTCAGCAGGGACAGGGAAGATGGTTAAAATTGATGGGAAGATGGATGGAGCCAAATACAGGACCATTCTGGAAGAAAACCTGATGGAGTCTGCAAAAGACCTGAGACTGGGACGGAGATTTGTCTTCCAACAAGACAATGATCCAAAACATAAAGCAAAATCTACAATGGAATGGTTCAAAAATAAACATATCCAGGTGTTAGAATGGCCAAGTCAAAGTCCAGACCTGAATCCAATCGAGAATCTGTGGAAAGAACTGAAAACTGCTGTTCACAAATGCTCTCCATCCAACCTCACTGAGCTCGAGCTGTTTTGCAAGGAGGAATGGGAAAAAATGTCAGTCTCTCGATGTGCAAAACTGATAGAGACATACCCCAAGCGACTTACAGCTGTAATCGCAGCAAAAGGTGGCGCTACAAAGTATTAACTTAAGGGTTAAGGGGGCTGAATAATTTTGCACGCCCAATTTTTCAGTTTTTGATTTGTTAAAAAGTTTGAAATATCCAATAAATGTCGTTCCACTTCATGATGTGTCCCACTTGTTGTTGATTCTTCACAAAAAAATACAGTTTTATATCTTTGTGTTTGAAGCCTGAAATGTGGCAAAAGGTCGCAAAGTTCAAGGGGGCCGAATACTTTCGCAAGGCACTGTACACATGGTTAGCAGATGTTAATGCGAGTGTAGCGAAATGCTTGTGCATTTCTAACCTAACAATTCCAATAATCTAACCTAACAATTCCAAAACTACTACCTTATACACACAAGTGTAAAGGGATAAAGAATATGTACATAAAGATATATGAATGAGTGATGGTATAGAACGGCATAGGCAAGATGGAGTAGATGGTATAGAGTACAGTATATACATATGAGATGAGTAATGTAGGGTATGTAAACAAAGTGGCATAGTTTAAAGTGGCTAGTGATACATGTATTCCATAAAGATGCAGTAGATGATATAGAGTACCGTATATACATATACATATGAGATGAGTAATGTAGGGTATGTAAACATTATATTAAGTGGCATTGTTTAAAGTGGCTAGTGATATATTTTTACATCAATTTCCATCCATTTCCATTATTAAAGTGGCTGGAGTTGAGTCAGTGTGTTGGCAGCAGCCACTCAATGTTAGTGGTGGCTGTTTAACAGTCTGATGGCCTTGAGATAGAAGCTTTTTTTCAGTCTCTCGGTCCATGCTTTGATGCACCTGTACTGACCTCACCTTCTGGATGATAGCGGGGTGAACAGGGAGTGGCTCGGGTGGTTGTTGTCCTTGATGATCTTTATGGCCTTCCTGTGACATCGGGTGGTGTAGATGTCCTGGAGGACAGGTAGTTTGCCCCCGGTGATGCTTTGTGCAGACCTCACTACCCTCTGGAGAGCCTTACGGTTGTGGGCGGAGCAGTTGCCGTATCAGGCGGTGATACAGCCCGAGGGGATGCTCTCGATTGTGCATCTGTAGAAGTTTGTGAGTGCTTTTGGTGACAAGCCAAATTTCTTCAGCCTCCTGAGGTTGAAGAGGCGAGGCTGATTGCTTTGCTATTTCATTTGCAATTTATTGTTTTTTAATGTGCATTTTTATTGAATAACCTTTTGTTTTTGAGTAACTAATCAAGTACTGATCATTTTAATCTAGTAATTTTGAACGTTGGAAACGGTTAAGGAATTGGACTTTCCTGCCATCAACAAAGTATAGCTAGATGTTTGTTAATGTTTTCTTTTGAATACCTAAGTTGAATACCTAAGTTGAAGTGTTTCACTTACTATCTCCTGGAGGACTACAAAGGACCACAAAGTACAGAAATGGGGAACACTCATATATTTTACTCAGGAGGATTCCTTCATAGTTTCAAGAGGATTAAATAAACCCTGAGTAAGGAGCTCAAAAATGTACTTTTCAACTTGAACATTCCGTCTTCCAGGAGTCTGTTCGCCCTGCTCTACAAGCTGAGTGCCTTCAGTCCACCCCTGACGAGATGTTCGACCTGTATAATAGCATTCTAAGCACACCTTAAACAGCCTTGCCCCTGAAAAAACACGTCAAGTATCCTTCCAACGGTCCTCCTCATGGTTCACAAAGGGCCTGCACAGCATGAAGACCCATGGCCGAAGTTTAGGGAGTTTGTGGAGAAGTACTGGCCTAACTGTCAACCTAATGGCCTATACAGACCACCAGGTGCTGTTTCAAAACACTAAAAGCAGCCCGCCTCACCACATCTGACGCAGAAAAGCTAATCCATGCATACATTTTCACCCAAATGTATTATGGGTGCACAGTACTTGGTAATCTGCCTGCAAATTCAATTCATAAGCTATAGCTCATCCAAAACAGTACCGAATCGATTCTGACAAACAAAAAAGTATTCTCCCATCCCCCCCATCGTTGCTGATCTCCATTGGCTGATCTCCTCAAATAATTGACTATTACATTTTCCTCCTCGACTTCAAAGCCCTAAATGGCATTGGACACGACTACCTGTCAGACATACTCTCCCCCAACGAACCTCCACACACCCCACATTCAAACCACGCCAAACTCCTTCATGCCCTCAGGACCAGGCTCTGAACAATGGGGGACTATGCCTTCCTCTCCCATGCACCACTCCTATGGAACTCCCTTCCAGATAATCTCAGGGCTGTTCAGACTGTTGTTAAAGCAGGCCTTAACCTTTTACCTCAGCTGGCTAAATAAAGGTCACACAGAATGTTTTTTGGTAGTCTTAAACAAATCCACATTAAAACAAAAGTATACACCTTATACACATGGTTATGGACTTACATAAAAGAAGTCACCTGCACCATGTCAGATATACTGCAGAGTTGAAATGTATTCAATTTTGAGTTTGCATCCCAATATTACACTTTATATACAGTACATCACAAGACTGAGCTATAACAAAACTGTTTGACATAGAAATACCGTATTTTCAGTGTTGTGTTTTTTATGTTTATTAATTATGAAAAATATGAATAACATTCCACCAGTGAGGCCACTAGGTCATTTGACTGCAGGAAAGGACTACGACTTATCTTTATTGGCTGGCCTACCCTTCCTCCTAGACTCCTAGACTTTGATTGTTGCTTTCGTGATATGGTTAGATATATTTGTTTTGTTTTTTAAACATTTTTATTTTTTTATTTGATTCACTTTGAGATTATTCTTGTATAATGAAAAGCGCTTTACAAATGTAATAAATTATTATTATCTGCATCTGTGCCAATTTCAAACACGGTATGTTACAGTGATGAAAAGGTACTCCCTGAATAACCATACAAGGAATGTGAGTTGAGACCATATAAACACTCAGTCAAAGTAAAGAGTGAAAACGCTGAAAGGGAGGCCCTGCATTTCTCAGGTATTTGGAACCTTGGGCAGAGTACGCACACCACCTCCACTCGGACGCCTCCACCAGTGCTAACTTGTGGGAAGTTTATCGCCCCATATCTGATAAAAGCAGATTAGGCTAGGCTGTTTGTTTAAAGTGGCAGGTTGCCAGTTGTCTTTGACACTAGAGGGTAAGGCAAAAAAAATGTGAAGTGGGAAGTGTTCCACCCAGTGCCACTTACGGTAAGTGAGCCCTTCCCCTTCAGGCTGGAGGCGGAGTCTGCTTCAACACTCCAATCACACTGCAGGCTCTCAAAAACAATTTCTTCAGGGGGCTCAAGCAGGGAGGGTACAGGTTTATTCCATAACATGTCAACTCCAACATTTAAACAACTTGGCTTTTCTGTAATTTAAGGCATCTGTACTGACTCTTGACACTGTGGAATGTTTGTATCGACATGAACCTTTGCTTGCCGGGAGTGGGAAAGTTCCAGGAAAGATGAATCATGGACTCCGATACGTGATGATGATACAAGAGCAGACATGACTGGAGGATAAAATGTGCTTATTAGATGATGAAAAGAGCTTAATGATCTGTGTAAATAGATTAAAGGTGCAATCCGCATTTCAAACAATACCAAAGCCTCACCCCACCACTGTTTTAGTACAAATCTGAGGGATGGGGCTGGAGAAATGTAACCACTCTCAAATTCATAGAGCTATGGGTACGAGGTCTGACCATCCATGACATCAAAATTAGAGTTTTAACCATGTTTTGAGGCGATACAATGTTTGTTTACGATTAACATTGTTAACAAACAATGGAGTGAAACAAGTATATATTTGGTGTTATGATGGGGAATGACAGTTGAGCTAAGCTTATGAGGCATTTATAAATAAAATTCTTCAAAAAATTAATGGGTATATCCATTGCATAGTATTTATGTTTAAAACACAGAAAAACAAGGTGAAAAATGCTGGTTTAAGAATAACACATCTTATCAAAAGTTTCCTGTGGTTTCCATATAGTGCAACGTAATAACAGTGATGATACAGAGCATTGCGCACCGACCACTATCAGCATGAAACCTGGGGAGTGCACGTGTCATCAGATTTTTTCACCATTTAAAAATGTTCTCACTTGCTCTTGTTGGCATTGCCACATTCCAATGACTCCCACTCACTCACAACATTATATTCAACAACCTCTCCATAAAGAGAAAAATGGTTTTGGCTCGTTCAAAATAAAAATAAGCCGCTTCGTTGTTGTATTATGCCTACAACCTGTCAGCCCTTGTCTCTTTAAGAAATAACTGTGTGTGCTGATGAGTTTTCTGTAGCTAATATACAGACCAGGATATTAAAATATTATCTTGATTCATTTATGAAAGACTGTGCTGCTGGGGCCTGTTGACTTGCCAGAAAGTGGAGATGTGTACGACTTATCAGTTGAAATGAAAAATGTGCGGAACTAACAAGACCAGATTGCCTTGAACAGTACTCTGTCTTTGACCTTATGCCTTATGAGAGAAAAAGTACACATTCTCTCTCCTTCTTTCTTTGTGTTGGAAGCTGTGCTGAGTATGCGCATTGAACAGAACGATTTGTACTTTGTGGTTTACAGGGAAGTTTAAGTGAAACCGTGACACAAAATGAGGCGCACATATTGACACCATACAGTAATGTAGATATGAATGAAACCATATCATCACATTCTCATTCAGCAAGGACACAACAGTCAATGTTTGACCTGTGGGGTGGGGGTCTGTTAATGTGTCACAGTGAGTCTATATTCATTACCTGTGTCAACATAGACACCGCCACACCTTTTGTTTACAGCTTGATGAATACTTAACATTGATAGTCTATCAGCGTGTATATGACCCAGAGGAACAGTAAAACAGATGCTCGCCTGAAACATCAACTGACTTCAAACAAAAACAGGCCACCATCGACTGCTTTTTATGGGTGTCCATGTCATCACTCTTCATCACATCCTAACCTTGAAAGGAAAGGCATATGAAACTCTCAGGGATCAAATCAGATAACCTTTTGACAACAGACTATGCTGGGGATTGGTGTAAAGAGATCAGTAGAAAGACCTTGTGAGACAAGTAATATTGAATACCACACAAAGACATGGGGGGAACAGAGGGTTAAATACACCACACGTAATGAGGGAATGAAAAACAGGTGTGTGGGATAACAAGACAAAACAAATGGAAAATGAAAAATGGATTGGCGATGGCGAGAAGACGGGTGACGTCGACCGCCGAACACCGCCTGAACAAGGAGAGGAACCGACTTCTGCAGAAGTTGTGACACACTCAAAGAAGTTTCCCCTTCGTTTTCACAAAAAAAGGTATTTGTCCTCTATGTCCATGAATTTAGACAAGTTATTACAAGGGTGTATTTTCTGCAAGATCTTAAAGTCAATTCATTTTACGTTATTTGATATACAACATTTGTGAGAGCTTTCTTCTATTACATTTCAGTAATGTGTGCAAGATAGCTGTTTATGCCCTATACACATTGTGCCGTATTTCATTACACCACACATCATCTTCACGGAGTCTTGCCGCTCTACTGAATGAACATTTATTTGGGGAAGATTGCAAAATATGACCTTTTCATTCAGGATAAATGTATTGTTTCAGGTGCCAATAAAACACGTTTTGTTTAGTTACATTTTCCTCAACTTGTTTCTATAACTGAAGTGCCTGCAATAACTCTGGGATGCTGTGTTCCATGCTATACAAACCCCCCTCAGGGACAAGAGTAGCTTGTAAAGGCAATCAAAGCAGAATGTCACCAGAGACAGACTTGAGCACTAACACATCACTTATCCAAAAGACACTGGCTGGCAACTGGCAAACAAGACACCATGTTGGCTCAATGATGAGTAATGATCACATACAGTATGTCAGGGGGAGGGAGAGATCATTAGCAGCCCAAAAGGGCAGTGAAGGATGGAGGGAGTGTGAGCACAAAAAGTTCTTTGGAAATCAGTGATCAGCACCAGGCTAAAGCAAGAGCAGAAACTGTTAACTTCTTGTGACGTGATTACTAGAGTCTAGAGAAATCTTTATTCATTGCAGCTAAGTGTTGATTTCTACCATGACACCTCTATGGACCATCACACTTCCACAAATGTCCATGTACGCCAAATGAATTGAATGCTCATATTAGGCCATCTGGCATGTAATCATATTCAACGTGAATGTCATTTCAGTCCTTTTCGAATCATAGGATGTATGCAAAACATTGATCTGAATTCTGTAGACCTCAAGATTAAAATGAATTCAATACCGGATGGCATGATCTGGCATAATCTTTGTGCAAGGTTTGGTCACCAAGATGCAATGTAAAATGCCTTACTTCTGTGTGTGTTGTTTTTCTATTGTCATGTTATGATATTGTTGTTTTTTGTTGTTATTGTTTTCATATTTGTATTTGTTGGTTTTGTAAATTTTTAAACAAAATAATAAGTACAAAGTACAAACCTGTATGTTGGAATTGAACCGTAAAAAACAAGTACAAAATTAGAGATACCCTGATTTATTGACGTAAGTCCTCTTTTAAGGTCTTGTATCATTGATGCTTCATTGCAGTATACTGTATACAGTATGTTAATTTTCCAGATGAAACTATACTAGTCCTCTATTGCATTTTCCTTATCAGTGAAAACCATTGCCAAACTATAAATAAGAATGAATGAATTAGGAATGAGATAATGAAATACATAGATGGGGTGATATAAAGCTATTAAAGAAATCTAGTCAAACAGAGGGCTGACTTGCTTATTGAAGGGAAATACAAGTATGGTGAAATTGCATGGAGTACCTGCTATATCTTGTGGACAAATTGAATATTGCAAGCTTGAAAATGAAAGTGCAAATTCTGA
The DNA here is from genome assembly GCF_002021735.2 of Oncorhynchus kisutch. Taxonomy (NCBI): domain Eukaryota; kingdom Metazoa; phylum Chordata; class Actinopteri; order Salmoniformes; family Salmonidae; genus Oncorhynchus; species Oncorhynchus kisutch. The sequence continues at coordinate 38,750,839 of NC_034179.2, read as the reverse complement.
GAAATGCCCACAATCAAAGACATGACAATATATAGTACCAGTCAAAAGTTTGGACAGACCTACACATTCAAGGGTTTTTCTTTATGTTTACTATATTCTACATAATAATAGTGAAGACATCAAAACTATGAAATAATACATATGGAATCATGTTTTTTTTAACCTTTATTTAACTAGGTAAGTAAGTTAAGAACCAATTCTTATTTTCAATGACGGCCTAGGAACAGTGGGTTAACTGCATTGTTCAGGGACAGAATGACCGTGTATTACCTTGTCAGCTCGGGGATTCAATCTTGCAACCTTTCGGTTACTAGTCCAACGCTCTAACCACTAGGCTACCTGCCACCTCATGTAGTAACCAAAAAAGAGTTAAAATAATCTAAATGACCTTCGCTTGAAAAACTTGACAAAAGTGGCAATAGTACTCTTTGTCCATTTTGTGATGCCGTAGCCAGTATACCCTTCCTCAAAATAGTCCGAATTAATCTAAAACAACTCAAGAATTCGGTCATTTTTTTTTTATCTGACCAGGATGTTTGGTGCAGCATTTCTCCCAAAAATGTGCATGAGGACGAGTCGTCTTTTGTTGAATGAGGGTGTAGATTTCAGCTTGCCTCATTGCCGAAGTCCAAAACAAACAAAAACGTTAGAAAAGGTCGTCATAATATATGCACAAACGGCTCCGAACTATTTCGGCTGTGAAGCATGCGGACGCCTTAACCTGGCCGTGATTTTATTTCAAGTAGGATAGCAGCCTACCAGGGGTGTAGTGCTGCAAGAGTGCAAGGCCTCATTTTGTTTCATTTTGAAAATACACTGAGCTGGTAAAAATATTTCTGTGAAAAAAGATTCTGAAGCTGAATCATTTACTGCAAGATCACATAATGATGAATTAGTATTTTACATAACAGAACCGAATATAATAGCATAGCATAGTAGTCCTGTAACGTTACTGTTACAGCCAAAAACACCTCATTTGTAGTGAGATTTTAGGATGGTTAGCTGAAGCTCAATAGTCACATTTATGTTCTCCTCCGGCCAAAACTCAACAGCGAGCCCCACAAGGCAGGATATATGCTTTGATTGAAACAAAAGACAAGAAAGTCTAATAGTTTGTTAACACCATCTGCTCTAATTCACTCATGAAACAGTCATTCAAGAAGATATAAATGCATATTCCTATGAAACTGATTGAGATCAAATGATTGGCATGCAGACGCAGTTTGGACATTTCACTGGTAAAACATGAAGAATTATCATTCACTTTTGACAGTGATGATGGCCTATTTTGAAATTAAGTATACCTGCATATCATACATCCTGATTTCACACTTCAGGGTCATTTTCTCACTCCGTGCCCACTGCCTGACATGCATGCTATTGAGGAGCGAGAGAAAGCGAGAGAGGAGCCTTGGGCTACTGTTGATTGTGAAGATGGAGGCCTTTATCATTGAAATAAAAGTGAAAAGCCTATAAGGGGAAGGTCCTCCATATAGACAAGTTGTAATATTGTGATGGACAAAGATGGGAAGAACATTGGCTTAGCCAAATACAGGCTAATGTGCAACTCGCTATTCATTTAGGATGTCATTTTAAATGTTTAAATTTTTTCGGATTCATAATCATTTGTTTCATCATTATTATTACTGTACTGTACATCATTTGTATTAATGTAGTCATATTTATTACTCTAAACCAGTTCTTTAAATATGAAAACTTTTGTTTCATTCTGTTGAGACATTTTCATGTCTTTTTAATTGTACTTATTATTTAGTTTAAGATAGGTTATAACTAGGCTTGTTGTAAAATAAATATAATTAGCCTATTGCTGTCCTTTGTTGGGGATGGTACTTATTGGTCATTTCTGCAATACAGCCTGTTCAAAACTTTTGCGAAGGTTTAAACCAGTTTGCAAGTGTTTTGTTACATTCTGAGACGTTTTCTTTGGCCAAATGATGTTCCACCTGTAATGTTGTGTTTGCCACAACATAATATCCCGTAGGCCTACCAGAGTGAATCATATAATCTTACAGTATAATTCTTATCTTTATAAAATAATATATAAAAGAAGCGTACGAAGTAGCCTCCTTCTGTACGCCTATACCAGTATAGCAGACGCAGTCAGGCTAGCCTATCTGACACGGATAATGAAATGCATGTCGGTGTTATAGCATGCCGGCGACATATCTTTCTCTCTCTCTCGGCCTATGCTTCTCTCCCTTGATATTACATTTTTATATTGATATCAAACAGTGGAAGCCTAAGCCAATAAGCCTATGCATGCAATGCCCTGATGCATTTAGTGCTCAAATCCCAGACAGTTGAACCGTGAGGCGGACAATTTATTTCAGGAAAGTAAAAACCAATGAAACAATAGACTATAAAGTGTTTTAATGATACACATCGAAACACAAGGAATAGTGTTTTTGTCATTTGCTATAGGCTGCTTTTAAGGACATGTAAATGTGGCTAATTTGGCCAATATTTTTTTCACACCCATTTATAAACAATACCACATAATGACAAAGTGAACACGTTTGTAGAAATTTTTTGCAAATGTGTTGAAAATGAAATACAGAAATATCTCTTTTACGTAAATGTTCACACCCCTCACTCAATACTTTGTAGAAATACCTTTGGCAGGGATTACAGCTGTGTGTCTTCCTGGGTAAGTCTCTAAGAGCTTTGCATGCCTGGATTGTGCAATATTTTCCCATTATTCTCTCATTAGTAAAACATTTTGAGGTCTAGTCATAGATTTTCAAGTATATGTAAGTCAAAACTGTAACTCGGCCACTCAACATTCACTGTTTTCTTGGTAAGCAAGTCCAGTGTACAGTCGTGGCCAAAAGTTTTGGGAATGACACAAATATTAATGTCCACAAAGTTTGCTGCTTCAGTGTCTTTAGATATTTTTGTCAGATGTTACTATGGAATACTGAAGTATAATTACAAGCATTTCATAAGTGTCAAATGTTTTTATTGACAATTACATGAAGTTGATGCAAAGAGTCAATATTTGCAGTGTTGACCCTTCTTTTTCAAGACCTCTGCAATCCGCCCTGGCATGCTGTCAATCAACTTCTGGGCCACATCCTGACTGATGGCAGCCCATTCTTGCATAAGCAATGCTTGGAGTTTGTCAGAATTTGTGGGTTTTTGTTTGTCCACCCGCCTCTTGAGGATTGACCACAAGTTCTCAATGGGATTAAGGTCTGGGGAGTTTCCTGGCCATGGACCCAAAATATCGATATTTTGTTCCCCAAGCCACGTAGTTATCACTTTTTCATCACCAAACTGTTCCTGGATGGTTGGGAGAAGTTGCTCTCGGAGGATGTGTTGTTACCATTCTTTATTCATGGCTGTGTTCTTAGGCAAAATTGTGAGTGAGCCCACTCCCTTGGCTGAGAATCAACCCCACACATAAATGGTCTCAGGATGCTTTACTGTTGGCATGACACAGGACTGATGGTAGCGCTCACCTTGTCTTCTCCGGACAAGCTTTTTTTCCGGATGCCCCAAACAATCGGAAAGGGGATTCATTCAGAAGATGACTTTACCCCAGTCCTCAGCAGTCCAATCTGAATCTGCTTTGCTGCCCTTCTTGACACCAGGCCATCCTCCAAAAGTCTTCGCCTCACTGTGCATGCAGATGCACTCACACCTGCCTGCTGCCATTCCTGAGCAAGCTCTGTACTGGTGGTGCCCCGATCTCGCAGCTGAATCAACTTTAGGAGGTGGTCCTGGAGCTTGCTGGACTTTCTTGGGCGCCCTAAAGCCTTCTTCACAACAACTGAACCACTCTTCTTGAAGTTCTTGATGATCCGATAAATGGTTGATTTAGGTGCAATCTCACTGGCAGCAATATCCTTGCCTGTGAAGCCCTTTTTGTGCAAAGCAATGATGACGGCACGTGTTTCCTTCCAGGTAACCATGGTTGACAGAGGAAGAACAATGATTCCAAGCACCACCCTTCTTTTGAAGCTTCCGGTCTGTTATTCAAACTCAATCAGCATGACAGAGTGATCTCCAGCCTTGTCCTCGTCAACACTCACACCTGTGTTAACGAGAGAATCACTGACATGATGTCAGCTGGTCCTTTTGTGGCAGGGCTGAAATGCAGTGGAAATGTTTTTTGGGGATTCAGTTCATTTGCATGGCAAAGAGGGACTTTGCAATTAATTGCAATTCATCTGATCACTCTTCATAACATTCTGGAGTATATGCAAATTGCCATCATACAAACTGAGGCAGCAGGCATTTTGAAAATTAATATTTGTGTCATTCTCAAAACTTTTGGCCACAACTGTGGATTTGGCCAAGTGTTTTAGGTTATTGTTCTGCTGAAAGATGAATTCATCTCCCAGTGTCTGGTGAAAAGCAGACTGAACCAGGTTTTCCTCTAGGATTTTTATTCTGTACAGGATTCCTTCTTTTCAGTATGTCAATTAGGTTAATATTGTGGATATTGGAATAACTACAATGTTGTTGATCCATCCTCAGTTTTCTCCATGCAACGTATTATGTGACTTGTTACTTAGGCTTGAACTTATTTAGGCTTACCACAAGAAAGGGGTTGAATTCTTATTGACCCATTTGAAAACAGATCCGACTGCCAAATGGCGTGCGTACTGGGAGCGGAGTCAGGTGCAGGAGAGCAGAGAGTTGTGAACAGGCGCACACTTTATTAGGCAGGAGAAACCAACAGACGGACGCCACTGCGTCGAAACCTCCAGCCAATGCAAAAGTGCAAACGCGCAAACAGTCACAGTAATATTATAAACACAATAACATACCTCGTGAAATAAAACATGGAATAAACGCATACCAGTAAAGCGGGTCAACATAGACACGTAACACAAAACAATCTCACACAAAGACATGAGGGGGAACAGAGGAATAAATACATGTAGTGTGATTGGGGAATGATGTGTGCACCAGGTGTGCAGGGAACAAGACAAAACAACAAAAATGGAGCGGCAATGACTAGAAAGCCGGTGACGTCGACCACCAAACGCCGCCCGAACAAGGATAGAGGCAGACTTCGGCGGAAGTCGTGACACCGACAAAGCAACTACTTAAACAATTAATTTGAATACAGATCTCAGGAGGTGACTACTTTTCAGAAACTATTGGATTGACTGTCTTCAATTAATGGTAGGGCTGTATCTGGAACAGCATGTTGAACATAGAACTATCATATCATAGCACACACAATCTCCTATACTATTCCAATCATATTGTCATATTTGTTCTACACAATACATTTCTATGTGAACATTCTGTAAATGTTCTCCTGAATGCCCATTGCCCCAGGAGTACATTATCAAGGCAAACCAATTAAACAATGATATGTTAATTGTATTTGACACTCATCTACTGTATAACTCTTTCAACATACCATTGAATAGGTTGAGCACTGCAATTCATTTTATGATACCTGAAAATACTGCAGAGTAATTCAAATCCATTTGCAAATGTTGCTTAGCAAAAAGTGTTATTGTTTCAAACTCACACTACATCATCTTTAAAGAGATAGTTTACTCAGAATACAAACTAACACAATTTTCCTTCTACCATGGCTGTAGTTGATTTATGAAGGCAGTTTTGGGATATTTTGTTTACTTTCGACACTTAATCAATCAATCCTTCAAATGTATCAATATTCGTAAATCAAAAATCATCCTAAAAGGCATCTGGTAGATTAAATTAAAACAGTATGGGACTAGATACAGAAGTAAAGCAGAAAGGGTTATTACTTTTAGCACGAACAGGCGCAGTGCTTGCTCACTATTAGAAACTTGCTATTTTATTTATACAACTACTAAAAACATGACGTTCCGGCCGTCAATGTCCTTAATCAGAATAGGTAGGATAGTGGATGGGGAAGGGCTTAAGCTTACTGATAGGGAGGATAGACCCATAGGCCTTTTCTCAATTGGATCAAATCCTCAGTGACCCTGAAACTGAAAAGTGGTTGACAAATGTAGGTGAGTATCAATTCGTTATTAGGTGAATGAAGGATTTTCCTACTCTCTTCAATTGCCTCCTCTGGTGGAGGATGCGCAGGTGTATCCTACTGTGGAAGACTTTTGAAATCAGCCACACCTCCTGCAAACGGCTGATGTTTCTCAGAGGTGAAAAGCATGCTTGCAAACATTTTAAAATTATCTGCTAATTATCCATTTATCTATAAAATGCATAGCACTACTAGCTGCACTTCTTTTTACCACTTTACACATGTATTTTTGGATTCCACCCCGATAAACATAATTTGCTAGTGGAGAAGGAGTCTCATTTCTTACAAGCGCCTTTGTTTCCACGTTTCCTTTCCTCGCTTCCTTACTGAGGAGAGGAAAGGATGGGAGGAGATGATGTGAGGAGTTGATAAAATTCAATTGAGGAAAGGCCACAGTTCCCTCTGGTGGTGTCCACTCTACACGGGAGAGAAAGGGATTCCATAACTGCAGATGGCAGTAAATCACCAACCTTGGCTTTTTGTCTGTTCAGACAACACACTCCCGGTAGTAGTGTACACCCTTTCAGTGTGTTAACCAACTCATAGAAGTAGAAGGAATTGACTACTTTTAAATGGAGGTAAGACAGTCCTTCCGCTCATAGATGATATATGTATAAACTACAGATAGACACCTCCAGCCCAAAGCGAGATGTTTAAAAAATACTTAGTAGTCTCCAAAGTTCCAAAGCATATCTTTAACTTTATTATCCCCAAAAAGTGAGTCATTTGGTCCAAAACACCATACAAAAGGGACATAAAAAACAACAATAAATATACAGAGATGGGCAAAGATACTTTTGCCAAGTAATGTATCTAACTAAAACACCAAAACTACCACTGCAAGTACCCCCAAACTACAACTACATTCTCAGTAAAGGTTACATAAACGTTTGACTTGTTATGACTGTTTTATGTGGTTGTTTATCAACCTCAGTTGCTCTTAATAAGAGCGTCTGCTAAATTACCTAAATGTAAATGTGCAAACTGAGAACTATTCTAATGAGCTCTGCCCCAAACAATTTGTATTTTAACAAAGATTTTACTTACGTTTTTTCGATGCCAAACCCACCACTAGTGTGTGTGTGGTCAAAGAGCTCTATTTTCGTATCATCTGACCATAGCACCGCCTGGAATGCTAAACAGCATTGGCACTTGGTTTGAAACTGGTGCTATGGTCAGATGACATGAAAATAAAGCTCATTAGCCACACACACCAGTGGTAGGTTTGGCGTCGAAAAACTGAAACATATGGATCTTTTATGTTATGGGGCTATTTTGCCTCCACTGATCCTGGTACCCATGTTAAGGTCAGCAGCATCATGAACTGTACCAAGTACCAGGACATTTTAGCCAAAACGTGGTTTCTTCTAGTCTGGATACCACCTAACTCAAAGTTTCATTGAAAACAGGGGTAATCTTTTTTAGATTTTTTTATTACTATATTACAAAATATTTTTCTCTGAGCAATTGTATTACTTTCAAATAATATATATCATTTTTTGTTTTTGCTTCAGTATTTGTATTATTTAGTTCATACAGTCTTTTTTGCTCATCTTTATCAAGGGTGCCAATAATTGTGAACCTGACTGTTTATGAGTAAATTTTTTAGAACCTACACATAAAAAAACGCATATTCGATCAAATAAGCCTCACATAGCACATGAGCAATTATATTTTATTTTGACCAAATTCGACTCTCTCATAGACCTCCATGCAAAAATATCCCCACTTCACACTGATTAACGCTGTAATTTTGCACAGCCAGATTTTAGGGTGGAGTCAAGCCTCTTGCTTGTTTGGGTACGGAGCTCATTAAAATAATACCATGTGTGCTTTGCAAGTGCTCATTTACATTTACACAAAATACAAAAATACAGATCTCTAAAGTTTATTGTTACAAAACTAATCTAATTCTTGTTCAGGCCAGTGAAATATAAATGACGGAATACACAAAGTTAATGGAAATACATATTTCAAATACATGTAACAGAAATACTGCCCATCTCTGTCAACATACACTGAGTGTACAAAGCATTAGGAACACAATTAATTGCAGCTCTCAATCTTTTCAGTGGCATGTTGAAAGAGTCATAATAGTAGAATAGTAGTATATAGTAGTCACATACATATCTGGTCAACATATCATTTGTTAATTGGTTTGACTTGATAATGTACTCTGAGTATACCAAACATTAGGAACACCTTCCTAATATTGAGTTGCACCCTCTTTTGCCCCCAGAACAGCCTCAATTCGTTGTGGCATGGACTCTACAAGGTGTCGAAAGTGTTCCACAGGGATGCTGGCCCATGTTGACTCCAATGCTTCCCACAGTTGTGTCAAGTTGGATGGATGTTCTTTGGGTGGTGGACCATTCTTGATACACATGGGAAGCTCTTAAGCATGAAAACCCCAGCAGTGTTGCAGTATTTGACATAAACCGGTGTGCCTGGCACCTACTACCATGCCCATTCAAAGGCACTTAAATCTTTTGTCTTGCCCATTCTGAATGGCACACATATACAATCCATGCTTCAAATGGCTTAAAAATCCTTCTTTACCTGTCTCTTACTGATCATCTACACTCATTTAAGTGGATTAAACAAGTGATATCAGTAAGGGATCAAAGCTTTCCCCTGGATTCACCTGGTGAAACCAAGAGCAAGTGTTCCTAATGTTTTGTACACTCAGGGTATATGTACACAAATACATGGAAAGATACAAGTAATCTGCCACCATCTTCAACTAAAAAGAAGAACATAAAGAAACTCCCATGACAAAGCTGAAATATCCTGCAAGAACATTTGCTTATGGCAATTCTCGGATGAGGTCCTGATATTATGCCCCAGATGTGTCAAGCCAAGGCAAGAGCTTGTTCCAAGAACAGTACATGTGTTATGTATTTTCTCAAAAGTAGGTATTACTTTCTTACTCTTAGTATTGTCATTTTGAGCTATGCTCAATGTGAATTCCTACGTTTGGTTTTCACCCCATAAGTGTGGGCCTCTGACTTTGCAGGACTATCCAACATCCTTGCCCTTATCTTGCCGTCCCCCAGACTCTCCTTGACTAGATTCTCCCATCGGTCCAGAGATTCGCCCATGTAACTGACTGCTGAACTCATAGTGCCGTGCCCAGAGGATGCAGCAGATCTCCCAGCATACTTCACTCTCCATTCAGACACCTTGGCATGTGCTCCATAATTTATGTAGGAACTCCCAACTTCAGAGGGAGTCTCACAGCTCACTGAAAACCAGGGCAACAAACACTGTTAGAAGATCCCTTTGACTGGAATACCCAACAATAAATGTTAAGGATTCTAAGAAACATTTCTAAGATAAAAAAAAATAAAAAAACAGATTTGGAAAATGTAATGTCAAACGTACTGCTGGGGATGAAGAAATCAATGCTTTCCTTCCCCCGTACAAATGGCAGTTTGGATTCCTCTGGTTCTACCACCACTGCCTTCAACATCCGCTCTATGAGTTCCTCTTCTCTCCTGTTCCATTCCTCTTCGGTCATCATGCCCTTTCCTGCTAACCAGTGAAGCATTGGCTTCTGCCTACTCTTCTGTTCAATAGTGAAATTGTGCCCTTTGTTACGTACAACCATCTCCTTTACCTTCCTCAACAGTGTTGTGACCTGAGAGCTATCATCCCAGCCACGGCAGTTCATTACATGATACCTGTTCCCACATTTTTCAACAAGTTGTTGGAGTGCCTCTCCTTCTCTCTCAATATATTCCTCAATGGCTCTGTCTCCTAGCCAATCTCCCCAGGTGAACAGCACCATTGTGTGTCTCCAGACTTTCTCAGTTAATAGCCCAAGGTGCTCCTCTACTGCTTTGAGGTCTCCCTCAGAAAATGGTGCAGAAATGGGAATGACCAGAAGAAAAGCATGGGGGCCAGGTGGACAGAGAGACACACTGCGCACCACTTCATCTTGAATCCAATCTCGTGCATCCTGTGGGGTTCTCTTCCACCAGCCTGGTGTATCTACAACTTTGAGCTTCATCCCAGCAACTCTCTTTTGTTGCATTACACACTGCATAGTTCTGTTTTGAATTCTGAATTCCTAAATATATCAACAACAAAAACATTTATAATCAGAATAATTAAGCAGAAAATAACTTTACCTGTATTTAGGAGTTACCAACAGGGGAATGTCATAAACAAACATCACTTTATGTTTTTCATTTCAACAAACTCCTTAGTATTAAAGAAACATTTCATGGGCTTTAATTTCTACTTTAATGATAGAGACACTTTAAACGATAGTTACAGTTACAGGACAGGAGGACCCAAAATCTCAAAGTATGTTGCACTCATACAGTATCTGAAGGGATATAGAGCAGGGTGAATTCAAGTTTCCATACCTTGGTCAAAGCTGTCGGAAACAACTCTCCAACCAGTATTGTGTTTCCTGCCACACTCTTCCCAGCCTCTCTTCTCCCAACAAGTACAATTCTCAACTCATCCTCAGAGAATATGTGTTCCTCCCCTTAAAAATAAAAATCTACAATTTCTGCATGCTCTTGTTACAACAAAAAAAACGTTTCTTCTATTTCCTCAACTCAAGGGTGTTTACAAAGACTAAATCAATAACAAATGCCTTTTTTTAAACCTAGGAGATATGCACAAATGTTTGTCCACAGAGGAAACAGAAACAACAATGTAGAAGTGGTGAAAGTAGATATAATCTGTTCGTTTTATGCTTAGAATTCAAATAAACTCACCTTTAAACAGTTCTCTGAGTGTCGTCATTTGTCTCTGCACCTTCATTGTGATCTTTTGAGCTCTTTCTTTTCCAGCCCTCTTTTTCTGTTCCAAGTCTGCTGAAACATCTGTGTCAATTTCATAAGGACAACCTCTGTTTTCTGCCACCATCTCCTCTACTTTCTCCAGCAGCTCGATTACCTGTGTTGCATCACTTCGATTCTTGTTGTCAAAAACATGGTATCTGTTACCACATTTCTCAATGAGCCACTGAAGACCCTTCCCTTCACTCGCAATGCGCTGCTCAACAGTTGTGTCTCCCAGCCAGTCTCCTCGTGTGAAGAGCACAATCGTGTGCTTCCAGACTGCATCTGTGAGGAGACCCATGTGCTCCTCAACAGCTCTCTCATATGATTTGTTGAATGCTGTTGCAAAGGGAACCACCAGAAGGACCGCATGGGGTCCTGGAGGACATTGAAACACACTGTGCACTATCTCAAATCTATCCATCTTGGAGGTGTTCTGTAGAGAACTATTGTAGTGCCAGCCTGGTGTGTCAACCACCGTAAGCTGCCTCCCTGCTACTTCACCATGTCTTGTCACACAGTGCACTGTTCTTCTTGTATTATCAGCAACATCAAACACACCTTCCCCCAGAATGGTGTTTCCTGCTGAGCTCCTGGCAGCCCATTGTGCCCCAACAATCACAAGCCTGAGGTATGTTGGGCTAGTTGCCTCTCCTTTAAAATTGAAAATAAATCAGAAATCTACAGGGAGGATGCAGATCAAATGCTCTGAGGTAAGAGAAGGGGTGGTTGCTCCTGTGTTATGCAATTTTTCTGGTACTCAAAAAGAAACTATATGTATAATGCTGTCAGGTTTCATTCAATCTTGTCCTTAGTATTTCACACACACATTTAAGCTCACCTTTGATCAGCGCTCTGAGTCTGGTCCTTTGTCTCTGTACCTTAGTCATCATCCGTTTGGCTACTTCAATCACTGCTAATCTCTTCTCTTCCAGCTCTTCAGACAGAGCTTGGTTTGTCTCATAATGATTGCCATCGTTTCCTGACACCATTTCTTCTATCTTCTCCAGCAGCTCTGTGACCTGGGTGTCATCACCCCTGTTATTGACATTCAAAACATGATACCTGTTCCCACACTTCTTAATGAGCCATTGAAGATCCGGCCAATCGCTTATGTGTTTCTGTAAACTTCTGTCATTGGGGGGAGTGATTGTACTAAACAGCACAATAGTGTGTCTCCAGACTCTATCAATTGAATTGCTCCAGGTGTTCCTGTAACGATCTTTTGAATATGTTGGGAAAAACAGTGTCCACGGGAATGACCAAGAGAAAGGCTTGGGGTCCAGGATGACATAGATATACACTTCTCATGATTTCCAATTGATCCAATTTGGGAGTATCATCTACAGGATAACCCCACCACCAGCCTGGGGTGTCAATCAAAGTTATCTGCCTCCCATACACATACCGTTGTCCGCTCACACATTGGGCAGTTCTTCTTCCTGTCTCAAAAATGTCTCTGCCCAGGATGGTGTTTCCTATTGAACTCTTCCCGCTGGCTTCTATATCCCACATCTGTCTTCCCCCAATTAGCACAATCTTCATCTCTGACTGATGGTGGGTCTCCCCTGTCAAAGAAAGAGCTCAGTATATTCCTGAGGCACTCCTCAAATGGGAATGAGTTTTTCTTTTACAGGGTACTGTATATCCTGAACATTGCCACAGAACTTACCGAGGGAGGGAGGAGCCCTACTTGCCATTTTGTGTTCTCCACACTTCTTCCTCCTTAGCCGTCACTGGCAGTAAGACTTATTACCCCTAACAAAATAAAACTGACAGACATTATGTTTTTATGAGAAATTTGACTAAATGAAGCACATAATAGAACTTTGAATGTTGCATCGACATCAAATTGCTCTCAAAATTAGGTATTTTTCAAGATTATGTTTTTAGACAGATATACATCATACCCAAGAAGACTCAAGGCTGTAATCGCTGCCAAAGGTGCTTCAACAAAGTACTGGGTAAAGGGTCTGAATACTTATGTAAATGTGATGTTTCCGTTTATTTATTTTTTTACCCACTTTTTCTCCCCAATTTTGTGATCTTGTCTCGTCGCCGCAACTCCCAAATGGGCTCGGAAGAGGTGAAGGTCAAGTCAGGCATACTCCAAAACATGACCCGCCAAACCACGCTTCTTAATTAACACCCGCACGATTAACCCGGAAGCCATCTGGACCAATGTGTTGGAGGAAACACCGTTCAACTGAGGAAAAAACGTCCAGCCTGCAGGCGCCCAGCCCACCGCAAGGAGTCACAATTGAATCAATTTTAGAATAAGGCAGTAACGTAACAAAATGGGGAAAACGTCAAGGTGCCTGAATACTTTCCGAATGCACTGTATACCACGGCTAAGGGCTGTTCTTAAGCGTGACGCAAAGCGGAGTGCCTAGATACAGCTGTTAGCCCGTGGTACATTGACCATATACCACAAACCCTGGGGTGCCTTATTACTATTATAAACTGGTTACCAACGTAATTAGAACAATAAAAAGTATTTTTTTGTCATACCCATGGTATATGGTCTGATATACCAAGGCGTTCATCCAATCAGCATTAAGTGCTCGAACCAGGTTTATAATTGTAAATAAATCCCCTTTGCGCATGTGCATAACTGTAGATAAATCCGACAGGAGAGTTTGAGTGAGGAAAATTGGTCAGAGGATCTCGAAATCTCTAAGCAAGAAACACTTGGATGAACATTAAAAAAACGAATGTTAGACTATTTTCTGGTATTTGTGCTGTTATTATGTGCCAGATGTTAAGACTACAAAACATTACAAACGGTTTTCAACAGTTCGCTGCCCGCACCCGCCCGCCCGACTAGCATCACCACCCTGGACGGTTCCGACCTAGAATATGTGGACAACTATAAATACCTAGGTGTCTGGCTAGACCGTAAACTCTCCTTCCAGACTCATATTAAACATCTCCAATCAAAAATCTAGAATCGGCTTTGTATTTCGCAATAAAGCCTCCTTCATTCACGCCGCCAAACTTACCCTAGTAAAACTGATTATCCTACCGATCCTTGACTTTGGCGATGTCATCTACAAAATAGATTCCAACACTCTACTCAGCAAACTGGATGCAGTCTATCACAGTGCCATCCGTTTTGTTACCAAATCAACTTATACCACCCACCACTGCGACCTGTATGCTCTAGTCGGCTGGCCCTCGCTACATATTCGTCGCCAGACCCACTGGCTCCAGGTCATCTATAAGTCTATGCTAGGTAAAGCTCCGCCTTATCTCAGTTCACTTGTCACGATAACATCACCCACCCGTAGCACACGTTCCAGCAGGTATATCTCACTGATCATCTCCAAAGCCAACACCTCATTTGGCCGCCTTTCCTTCCAGTTCTCTGCTGCCAGTGACTGGAACGAATTGCAAAAATAGCTGAAGTTGGAGACTTTTATTTCCCTCACCAACTTTAAACATCAACTATCTGAGCAGCTAAGTGATCGCTGCAGCTGTACATAGTCCATCTGTAAATAGCCCACCCAATCTACAGTGCCTTGCGAAAGTATTCGCCCCCCTTGAACTTTGCGACCTTTTGCCACATTTCAGGCTTCAAACACAAAGATATAAAACTGTATTTTTTTGTGAAGAATCAACAACAAGTGGGACACAATCATGAAGTGGAACGACATTTATTGGATATTTCTAACTTTTTGAACAAATCAAAAACTGAAAAATTGGGCGTGCTAAATTATTCAGCCCCTTTACTTTCAGTGCAGCAAACTCTCTCCAGAAGTTCAGTGAGGATCTCTGAATGATCCAATGTTGACCTAAATGACTAATGATGATAAATACAATCCACCTGTGTGTAATCAAGTCTCCGTATAAATGCACCTGCACTGTGATAGTCTCAGAGGTCCGTTAAAAGCGCAGAGAGCATCATGAAGAACAAGGAACAGGTATCTACCTCATCCCCATACTGTTTTTATTTTATTTACTTTTCTGCTCTTGTGCACACCAGTATCTCTACTTGCACATCATCATCTGCTCATTTATCACTCCAGTGTTAATCTGCTAAATCCTATGGCCTATTTATTGCCTACCTCCTCATGCCTTTTGCACACACTGTATATAGACTTTATTTTTTTCTACTGTGTCATTGATTTGTTTATTGTGTTATTGGCATGTTTATTGATTACTCCATGTGTTGTTGTCTGTAATAAATAAAGGTGAAATAACATTTTAAATAATAAACCACTATATTTCAGTTGTCAAATCGTTTTTAAAGCAAGAAAATGACGAATAGTGCATTACTGGTTACGGTTATTGTCCCCGCCTCTTCAATGGGGTTTATCGCGGTTGGCATCCAACGTTGTGGTGCATTACCGCCATCTCGTGTACGCGCCCCCGACTCCCACCTATGTACCGGAGACCTAGTTTAATAAAAATTGACCAACAGATAGAAGTATGAAGATGGGTTCAAGCACCCTTAAAAAAATATATCTGAAACTGCAGTAACGACTGTGGTGTTTGGATGCAGTATTTGCAGCTATACTGCACTCTGACTGCAGTATTTTCTTCGTAAGGGCAGATACAGAAATGCCCACATACTGGAACGGCCCGAAATGAGGACCGCAATTACACCCCTCTCAGTTTTTTGGGCGACCCGAACAAATTAATCTACAAATGTGAGTGTAAATCGGTAGACCTGTTCTATTTGCACCATTTCTTTTCTCCCCTTAAATAAAATTGTAGCTTTTACTTTCGGTTTTGTACACCAGTTTCAAAGTGCTGAAAATGGGATATTTTGGTTATTGATAATATATTTCTCACTGCTTTAGATGGCACAATGATTCTGCACACTATACATTGCTCGTTTTGTCACAAACTGAAATTAGACGAACCATTCAAATTTCGGCAACTGGGAAGTGTACGCATATTGTAAAGTAGTATTAGTACGTGGTTTTTCATGTTTAAATACTGCTAATTTATATGTCAAAAGTTTGTCGTCGCAGAATGGTAATAAACAGTATATAAGACAACATCCTTGTGTTACACTAATTGATTTCAGCAACTTACCATATGTTGAATGAGATGACTTGGTACAATATCTTGTCGCGAAGTCAACAAAAAGAGTAGCAGGTGAAAGTGAAATCTGAACACACACACAAACTGGCACTAACTTTCTGAGTCTGCATTCCAGGGTTGCATTTCGAAATATAACATTAGATTCACAATGTTTAAAGGCACAGTCAATTTAGTGTATGTAAACTTCTGACCCACTGGAATTGTGATACAGTGAATTATAAATGAAATAATCTGTCTGTAAACAATTGTTGGAAAAATGACTTGTGTCATGCACAAAGTAGATGTCCTAACCGACTTGCCAAAACTATAGTTTGTTAACAAGAAATTTGTGGAGTGGATAAAAAATGAGTTTTAATGACTCCAACCTAAGTGTATATAAACATCCGACTTCAACTGTATGTCCAAGACATCGCAAATATTTTTGTGTTGATATTGAGACTCCATTTGAACAATCATCTAGGATCCAGGTAATACACTTGTGTCACCCGTGCATAGCCGCGGGAAGTAGTAAATCAACTTAAAAAACTAAAATATAGTCTTCGGAATGTATTCAGGAATGTACTTTTTCCACATTTTGTTAAGTTACAGCCTTGTTCTAAAATTGATTAAATCTCATTTTAAAAACTCCAATCTACACACAATGCCCCATAATGACAAAGCGAAAACAAGTTTTTAGATTTTTTTTGCCAATTTATAAAGAATAAAAAACAGAAATGTCTTATTTACGTAAGTACTCAGACCCTTTGCTGTGCGACTCGACATTGAGCTCAGGTGCATCCTGTTCCCATTGATCATCCTTGAGATGTTCTTACAACTTGATTGGAGTCCACCTGTGGTAAATTCTATTGATTGGACATGATTTGGAAAGAGACACGCCTGTCATTATAAGGTCCCACTGTTGACAGTGAATGTCAGAGAAAAACCAAGCCATGAGGTCAAAGAATTGTCCGTAAAGCACCGAGACAGGATTGTGTGGAGTCACAGATCTGGGGAAGGGTACCAAGAACTGTCTGCAGCATTGAAGGTCCCCAAGTACACAGTGGCCTCCATCATTCTTAAATGGGAGAATGGCCTTGGTCAGGGAGGTGACCGAGAACTCAATGGTCACTCGGGTGGTGAGGGTAGGAAACAACATCTCCACCCCGCTGATCCTCCACACTGGGGCCCCACAAGGGTGCGTTCTCAGCCCTCTTCCTGTACTCCCTGAACACCCATGACTGCATGGCCATGCATGCCTCCAACTCAATCATCAAGTTTGCAGACGACACAACAGTAGTACGATTACCAACAAGGACGAGATGGACTACAGGGAGGAGGTGAGGGCCCTCGGAGTGTGGTGTCAGGAAAATAACTTCACAGTCAATGTCAACAAAACAAAGGAGATGATTGTGGACTTCAGGAAACAGCAGAGAGAGCACCCCCATATCCACATCGATGGGACAGTAGTGGAGAAGGTGGAAAGTTTTAAGTTCCTTGGCGTACACATCATGGACAAACTGAAATGGTCCACCCACACAGACAACGTGGTGAAGAAGGCACAACAGCGCCTCTTCAACCTCAGGAGGCTGAAGAAATTTGGCTAGTCACCAAAAACATTCACAAAATTTTACAGATGCACAATCGAGAGCATCCTGTCGGGCTTGTATCACCGCCTGGTACAGCAACTGCTCCACCCACAACCGCAAGGCTCTCCAGAGGGTAGTGAGGTCTGCACAACGCAACACCGGGGGAAAACTACCTGCCCTCCAGGATAACTACACCACCCGATGTCACAGGAAGGCCGAAAAAGATCATCAAGGACAACAACCACCCGAGCCACTGCCTGTTCACCCCGCTATCATCCAGAAGGCGGGGTCAGTACAGTCAAAGCTGGGACCGAGAGACTGAAAAGCAGCTTCTATCTCAAGGCCATCAGACTGTTAAACAGCCATCACTAACATTGAGTGGCTGCTGCCAACACACTGACTCAATCTCTAGCCACTTTAATGATAAAAAAAATAATGTAATAAATGTATCACTAGTCACTTTAAACAATGCCACTTTTTATAATGTTTACATACCCTACATTACTCATCTCATATGTATATACTGTACTCTATACCATCTACTGCATCATTCATTTACACTTGTGTGTATAAGGTAGTTGTTGTGAAATTGTTATATTACTTGTTAGATATTACTGCACGGTCGGAACTAGAAGCACAAGCATTTCGCTACACTTGCATTAACATCTGCTAACCATGTGTATGTGACCAATAACATTTGATTTGATTTGACAGAGCTCTTGAGTTCCTCTGTGGAGATGGTTGTCCTTCTGGAAGGTTCTCACATCTCTGCAGCACTCCAACAATCAGGCATTTATGGTAGAGTGGCCAGACGGAAGCCACTCTTCAGTAAAAGGCACATGACATGATAGTGCGCTTGGAGTTTGCCAAAACTCCGAAGTTGAAGCATGGTGGTGGCAGCATCATGCTGACGTGATGTTTTTCAGCGACAGGGACTGGGAGACTAGTCACGATTGAGGCAAAGATGAACAGAGCAAAGTACATAGATCCTTGATGAAAACCTGCTCCAGAGCACCCAGGACATCAGACTGGGGCGAAGGTTCACCTTCCAACAGGACAATTACCCTAAGCACACAGCCAAGACTCTGCAGGAGTGGCTTCGGGACAAGTCTCTGAATGTTCTTGAGTGGCCCAGCCAAAGCCCAGACTTGAACCCAATCAAACATCTCTGGAGAGACCTGACAATAACTGTGCAGCTTCGCTCCCCATCCAACCTGACAGAGCTTGAGAGAATCTGCAGAGAGGAATGCGAGAAACTCCCCATATACATGTGTGCCAAGCTTGTAGCGTCATACCCAAGAAGACTCGAGGCTGTAATCACTGCCAAAGGTGCTTCAACAAAGTACTGAGTAAAGGGTCTGAATACTAATGTAAATGTGATAGTTCAGTATTAAAAAAAACACTTAATGTAAATGTACATTACTATATTATACATATCAATCAATCAAATGTATTTATAAAGCCCTTTTTACAGCAGCAGATGTCACAAAGTTACATAATATATATATATTTTATTCACAAATGTAGTGCACTGGGCCTTTACTAGTCCTGTATTAGCAGATGACAGATGTCTTCAGTGCGCACATTTTCCAACAGCAAATCGCAGCCCCAACTCCAAACTACTTCCCACGGCTATGCACTCACTACTGTAAGTTGCTCTGGATAAGAGCGTCTACTAAAAGGGAAAAGGAATGAATAGACCATTTCAGTTTCCACATAGAAATACGTTGCATTTCAAGAAACTCTAAAACATACAGTACCGGTCAAAAGTTTGGACACCCCTACTCATTCAAGGGTTTTTCTTTATGTTTTACTATTTTCTACATTGTAGAATATTAGTGAAGAGATCAAAACTATGAAATGTAACATATGGAATCATGCAGTAAGCAAAAAAGTGTTAGACAAATCAAAATATATTTAGGTTCTTCAAAGTAGCCACCCTTTGCCTTGATAACAGCTTTGTGCTGTACAGTATATCAAGCAAACTCCAAGCGCACTGTCATGTTATGGGCACAACCTTCCCTGAGGACAGGGGGGACATATTTAACATTGGAATGTGATACAAAACCCGTGTGCTTTAGGACCCTGCGGACGCCTCCGAGCAGTCGGGTAGGCTTTTTGGAGTGTTTACCCGACTGGATTTTACAGGCTGTGTGAAGGCAAAGTTGAGCATGGTTCAGTGTGTAACTTTTGCGCTCTTTCACTGAGTTGTAAAAGGTAGCAGAACAGAAACTGGCTACTCTTTAGATGACTAATGTAGCTGGCAAGGTAACTGTTGTTTAACTTAACAGGAAAAACTAAACTAGTGTTTATTCGCAGTGCTGCGCTAGTACTGTAACTGACATGTAACGTTAGCTAATGTTTAATCCCCTCTCGACTGAGGTGAATTAATATGCTACACTAGTGAGTAGCAACCACAGCCAGGTCAGCTCTAGCCTTTATTTATCTGTCAGACAGCGATATGAGGTGGCTATTATTACTATCTAACAGCAGTTGTTTGTATGGAAATGTTTTGTAGCCTTTGTTTTGTCCCGTTTCAGAAGTTAATGAACTTGGCAAGCGTTCACCAGTCGATGTACCGTTAGAGAGAGAGCTGGTCAAAAGTTGGCTTACATTAGCTATTATTTTTGCCTCACTCAAACTTGACCTGAATCAAACGATGAAACAATCGGCCAAACGATTGAAGATTGATATTTTTTTCATTGCAATGTGAGTTTTATTAGTCAGTATGGCAATGTCATTTTATTGATCTGTTAGTTTGCCTAGCTAATTCCCTACTTGTCACACTGACACAGTAATAAACAGCTCTAACATTACAGGCTTCACTGTCATGGTGCACAGTAGAGGTCTGTGTGGGACCGATTTCTTAATCCTGCTCCTGCCTGCTCCCGCTGGCTTTCTGTCTGACTCCCACCTGCTGCAAGAACTTGTCCCAAGTGCAATTTTGCAGTATATTCAGTGAATGATTCAAAGTTCCATCTTGAATTGATGCTTAAACCTATAGTAGCTACATGACAGCTGCTTAAGCTTAAAGCTACCGTCTGGGATCTGGGAATAACTGGTCATTTCAATTATTGCAACACAATATTGATTATTGAATTATCATGGATCTAGTTCAGTCTTATCAATCACTTAAATATATTTAATAATCGCTTACCTAGCTTGATGTCTGTGGGCATTTTTGCTTACTTTTGTTTTTCTAAATAGAGATGGCTAGAAGGGCCATGTGTCATAAAGAATTGTGTAGAAATGTGCTTTAGATGCCCCCAAAAATGGGAGGACCAGGGACTGTAGTGACACCCCTTGCACTGAGATGCAGTGCCTTAGACTGCTGCACCACCCGGGAGCCCTAAAAGAAATCATAGATTGACTATCAATAATATAATAATACCTTTAGCAAAAAAAGTGTATTTTTTATTTACAATAATGTAGGATCTATGAGAATAGAAAGGTACAGAACTTTTGTGGAACATCACAGCACAGTTTAAAAGTATATGGCACATAGAAATAAAAACTGGATGGTGTTCAGAGGTAGATGGGAGGAGTTGAGTGGAGATGTAGGATGGGAATAAAAACAAACAAAAGATAACTATTGTAAAATATACTGTGTCCGTAAAATGTATATAGTATGTATAAGCTGGAAGTAGAAACCTAAGTGTTGTTGTCCATTAGTTGACTCTAATTAGGGGAGGGATGCTAGGGTTAGGGGAAAATAATAAAGAAAAAAATATATTGGAAATGATGCATTAATGGCAATGCTGGTAAACACTTGAATACATTTTGGTTTTTTTAAATCACAAAAGTAGTGCACTAGGCCTTTACTAGTCAATCAATCACATGTATTTACAAAGCCCTTCTTACATCAGCAGATGTCACAAAGTGCTATACAGAAACCCAGCCAAAAACCCCAAACAGCAAGCAATGCAGATGTAGAAGCATGGTGGCTAGGAAAAACTGCCTAGAAGGGCAGGAAGCTGGGAAGAAACCTAGAGAGGAACCAGGCTCTGAGGAGTGGCCAGCCCTCTTCTGGCTGTGCCGGATGGAGATTATAACAGTACATGGCCATGATGTTCAAACGTTCAAAGATGACCAGCAGGGTAGGCCTCCGTCTTGTGACCTTAGCGTACGTGTAGGTATGTACTGCAGGACCAGATCGGAGAGATAGGTAGAAGCAAGCCCATGTAATGCTTTGTAGGTTAGCAGTCCTTTATTACTAGTCCTTTCAGCACAGGCATCACCCCCAGCTGTCATTTATGTTGATTTAAAATGTTAAGGGGTTAGCTATTATCTGACAAAGTTTGGTAAACAATTATTTTTAATGTTCATTTTCATAGAATGACCCATTTACACACTACACAGCAATGATGACAGCATATAGGAGATATGAGAGAAATTGAGTATTATGAACTTCTCTTTCTATTTTGATTATTGTAAAAAGGGAGAAAAAATACCTATAAATATATGGTTAAAAAATTGAGTTTTGATTAGCTTGGTGCACACTCAATTGCATATTTTCTGTCTAAATAGATTATATTTATGACACAAGTCATTGCCTCCAAATAAATTTAGCCTATAACGTGAATTTAACATTGTATTTTAAACATAGGACTCGACTCCGGCTATTTTAAATGAAGCAACAAAATTAGACCTCTAAATAGCTATCAAACCCCCAGCCTTAATATCATAAACATATTGATCATGAATGACAGTAAGAAATTGATGTTGTGTCAATGAACCACTAAGTGCAACATTTTCCTCTCATAAACACTTACTACAATTCTGTGGCTGGTTTTTTCAAATCATAGTCAGTGTAGCTCTTGAGCCTAATGGGGCTAGTGGCTGTGGGTCTCTGTGGCTCATCCTCATAAGCACGGTTTACATAGGGGGAAGGCTCCTTCAAGTTGTGAGTGTCATACATGCGCACTGATCCTGGAACTTGGATTTCCTGTTTCTCCTTCCGACAGCAACTGCAGAGGAAATAGAGGGTTGGAGAAATCAATGAATGTCAGGTAGCCTATTAGATACATGCTAAGTAGCCAACTATGGAAATGGAAATGAACATTGTGTCTATGAACCCTATGTCTATGAAGTTTAACTGGGAAAGGCAGTAGGTAATATGACTCACAGGATATAGATCAGCATGATGAGCAATAGCAGCAGCAGCAAGGCCAGGAAGGAACACAGGATAGATGTAATGACAATCATGGACGCAGACCTTCCAGCAAAGCCATTATCAATGCTTTCAAGGTCTTTCACTGGAGGAATAGACAACGGTGTTGTTTTAACGTTTAGCAGAGGTACATGGAGATTTCTGATTTACTGAATACTGTAGATTCAGAAAATATATGGGAAGTCCTTACAAGGGTAAAGAGTGATGTTGTTGGACCACAAACTCTCCGCAACAACTGTTTTGTTCTCTGGGTTGATAAGAACATACCTAAATCTGAAATAGTGGAAGAACATAATTTAGGTTGGGTGCATTGAATTCACACAATGGTACTTCAACTTAGATCCAAAGTCAATGCACTGTGGTGAAGGAGGGGTTCTGACCTGGCAGTGGAGCCAACAGGCAATATTCCATTACAGTTCGGAGTGGAACAGCTACCGTCAGAGCCAACCCTGAAGTAGTCTGTTCCAGCGGCGATGGGGCAGGGGTAGTCTTTCTGAAGCCCCAACTTGGTCAGGAAGTATTTCTTCGAGGTGTTGGAAGAGAAGGCGGTTGGATAAGGAGAGAGGGTGTCAATGTTGGACCTGTTCTTGTCGGCATCATAATTGCTGACTCCTGTTGAAATGTAACAAGGTTGTAGAATAAGAAAGAACAAAAATGCAATACTGTGCTTTCTTTTTCTTTGTTCTGTATGTGAAGTACAACATACTGTATCTACTTTGGTGCACCAAAACATCCTAAAATGTTGACATTACATGTCTTTTTCTTCATAAATCAAAGACGGAAGAATGTTCAATTGCTCTTCCTGTATGCCATTTGGTTTTATATTTTCTAATCAAATGCAGAGGATTCCAGTACCTGTATCTATGGCCGATACGAGCCATAATTCACAGGTAGTAGTAGAATTGCAGGGCAAATTGGCCAGACTGTTGAAGTAACAACTTGGGGACGTCAGTATCACTGAATTAGTGGTCAGTTTCGCAGCCAGGTTGGAAGGGTTTATTGCAGGAGTGTTGTTGACTGGTACTGTGAAAGGACAAAGAAAAAAACATTTAGACTATTCCCAAAAACTATTGATAATTTGAGCATTACAATGAAAGAGAACGTTTTCTAGTCTAAACTGTTTCCTCTCTTTGTTTTTACAGATTCTTCTTCTACCTGAAATGTTCCAACACACATTTTGGGTGTGTCGAGTGAATATGCTAGACGGTTGTATAAAAAGCCTGTTAAAAAAAAACTGTTATGGACTTTCTATCCAACTTAGCATCAATATATTTAATTGAAATGACACATCTGTCATCTTGGCCCAATTTCTCAATACTGGCCAAACCAGTGAGGGAGGTCAGGTTATTGTGCAACATGAGACGTCACACTACTCATGTTCAGTCATGCCAATTGGATCTGAAAACTATATCTAGTAATTACGTCTCCTCCCAATATTGTAGGTGTTCCATTCAGCATACCTTGTGAGTGTGTTTTCCACGCGTATTTAAGTGACTAATTTCTGCAATGTTGTTCAACAGAAACTCAGCACATCTGACTAATACTGGTGGAGCCAGCTTGATAGTTTCACACATTAAATCTGAAGAAAGGTTGCTCTCTTATAGTACACATTTTGTTTTATGGAACCCACCTGTTTTTCAGTAAAAACTCAAAACACGTAAAACTTTGCAAAACAGTTACATGCAGCCTACATTCAATGCCAAAAAAACACATTTCAAATCCCCACTTTCTTTAATTGCTGTGATTTGTTTTAATAATTATCATCCATTTAAAAAACATATGAGCTACCATACCAGGTCTCAGGAATGGCTAATTCTGGAGATCCCTTTGATCTCAACTGAGTTAGCTAAATCGGATTTGTTTGGGTTTTTTACACCTTACTTCTGGGTTATCTCCAAAGCTCTCTAAAATTGGAAGGGTTGGTTCCTCTAGGGCTGATTGAGGACCTTTTTATTGATTTGAATGGTTTGTTTAATAATGATTGCTTTAATAATGATTTGCTTTTCTTGTATTGATGTTTATAGTGTATATTAATGTATATGTTTGATACAGGGCTCATCTGTAAAAGAGACCTTAGTCTCAGCATGACTCCCAGTCAAAATAATGGTTAAATAAATACTAACTTGCATAACTGAAACTGAGGTAAATACCTTTAAGATCATATGTGAAAGATAATCCTGGATATTAATAACTTTAACAATCCACAAAAAAACGTATTCAGACACTCGACATATTGTGAATATTACAACTGAAAAAATCCACTTACTTTGACAGAACCCAGTCCAGACAGACAGGCACAACACTACATAAAATAGTAATGCCATTTCTTTGAACAATTTGGTATGCTGTATGTTGCTCACTGCGCCTGGGAAAGTGACTGAACTTAGCTGATGTGAACCGTTCCTAAATAGATTCCCTACCCATCCCTTTTTAAAAGAGATTGAATCAAACACAGGTTGGTCTGTATGGGTGTGTGTGGTTATTCCTGATTGAAACCATTTGTGGTGTTTGCTACAGGTGTTTTGCACGCCTAGACATGCATACTCTTTTGTTCAATTTAGTTTTATTTGCTTAATACACCAAAACCGCATGGCATAGCCCATGTTGACTATTATTTCATTCAGGTGAATATTCATTTGACATATTCTTGGCAGGTATTACCAGTTACTCAATTGTTCATTCATTTCTCCAGAGATGTGGTTTATTACATTGTAAACGGACAGGTGTAAGAAACAATCATTATGTCAAAGCTTGAGAATCTGTAAATATACCTGCAGAACTATTCAAAGTTATTAGTCTTCAGTTTGTATTACAAACATATGTTCACACCTTCAAAGGGTATCCTATGTAAGTCAAATAACACTTGTAGGAATTGAAACATATTAAACAGTTTAGGGTGTTTTTCAAAATGAGACAAACATGATTTGATCAGATATGTAAAACTGTAGTGATCACTTTTTTATATAAAAGAAAATACATGTTATGCCTTCATTGTAAAGCAAAGTGTATTTTCCTTAATGGACATTGCTGTAGTAGTTACTAAGGTGGTGTGTGCTGTAATTTCTGATCCCAGGGCTACGTGCAGGAGAAGTCGACATCTATCTGGTCTTTGGAAGACTGAAGTCAAAAACAGACACACCTCAAGATGAGACATTAGTTGGTAAAGAATATGTAATGGGCTGTATAACCTGGTATAACTTAGAAATTCACAATAAGTCATTTTTGTTGCCTTGGCATTCATTGAAATTAACCCCACTAACTACCCATTGTTAGGTTATGTCCCTGTGTGCCTCACCAGTCCAGCACAGCTCCCATCAGATCCTCAAAAAAGTTATACAGCTGCACCATTGAGAGCATCTTGACTGGCTGCATCACCGCTTGGTACGGAAACTGCAAGGCACCCGAACGAACACAAGACGCAATAGAAGGTGGCGAGTACAGCCCAGTACATCACTGGGGCCGAGCTCCCTGCCATCCAGGACCTCTATACCCAGCGGTGACAGAGGAAGGCCCCCAAAATATTGTCAGACTACAGCCACCCAAGCACGGCAAGCAGTACCAGTGTACCAAGTCGGGAACCAAGAGGACCATGAACAGCTTCTACCCCCAAGCAATAAAGACTGCTAAACCAGGCTGCTAAACCAGGCTGCTAAATAACTCCCCGGACTACCTGCATTTACTTAACTCTCTTTCACCGACTCACACTGGTCTCTACCCACATACACTACATAAGCCCACACACGCATACTGACGCCACACACTCACCGTATACGCTTCTGCTACAGCTCAGTCTATTATCTATCCTGTTGCCTACTCATTTTACCCCTACCTATATGTACATAGCTACCTCAATTACCTCGTAACCTTGATCAACTTGGTGCTGGTACTCCCTGTATATAGCCATGTTATCTTTACTAGTTGTTATTCGTTATTCACTGTGTATTTATTTCTCGTGTCACTATTTTTATTTTCTTTAACTCTGCATTGTTGGAAAAGGACCTGTTAGTAAGCATTTCACTTGTTAGTCTAAAAATGTGACATAACATTTGACTTTCATTTGACTACAAACAAAATGCGTTGAGACTGTAAACAAGACATTCAGACAGCTTCATAAATATAGGCAGCTGTTGTTTACATTGTCAACTGCACTGCTGCATCTCCAGTTCTACAACTTTAGAGCAACAACCCACTTCGGAGGTAGTTTGTGAAAAGTCTAGACTTGGTAGATGTGGAAATAAGATTAAGCTTACTTTAAAAAAATCTTAGAATAGGAACAATCTAAATAGAATGTTATGTTGAAAACTTAGTTCAGTAGAGAAGTTGACACCTATTCATTTACCATTCAAACGTTTGGACACCTTACTCATTCCAGGTTTTTTTTAAGACATAAAAACTATGAAATAACATATGGAATCATGTAGTAACCAAAAAAAGTGTTATCAAATATAAAATATTTTTTGTCACCCTTTGGCTTGACATTTTTGCACACTTGGCATTTTGTCAACCAGCTTCATGAGGTAGTCACTCGGAATGCATTTCAATTAACAGGTGTGCATTGTTAATTTGTGGAATTTCTTTCCTTCTTAATGCATTTGAGCCAATCAGTTGTGTTGTGACAAGGTAGGGGTGGTTTACAGAAGATAGCCCTCCTTGGTAAAAGACCAAGTCCATATTATGGCAAGAACAGCTCAAATAAGCAAAGAGAAATGACAGTGCATCATTACTTTAAGACATGAAGGTCAGTCAATCTGGAACACTTCAAGGACTTTCAAATGCAGTCGCAAAAACCATCAAGCGCTATGATGAAACTGGCTCTCATGAGAACCACCACAGGAAAGGAAGACTCAGAGTTACCTCTGCTGAGGAGGATAAGTTCATTAGAGTTAACTGCACCTACGATTGTAGCCCAAATAACTACTTCACAGAGTTCAAGTAACAACTTTTTTAAATTTAATTAAAAATCTTTACTTGACTAGGCAAGTCAGTTAAGAACAAATTCTTACTTACAATGACTGCATGAATCAGGCCTTCGTGGTTGAATTGCTGCAAAGAAACCACTAAATGACACCAATAAGAAGAGACTTTCTTAGGCCAAGTAACATGAACAATGGACATTAGACCGGTGGAAATATGTCCTTTGCTCTGATGAGTCCAAAACTTTTGATTTTTGGTTCCAGATGCTGTGTCTTTGTGAGATGCAGAGTAGGTGAACGGATGATCTCCGCATGTGTGGTTCCCACCATGAAGCATGGAGGTGTGATGTGTTTTGCTGGAGACACTGTTGGTGATTTTATTTAGAATTCAAGGCACACTTAACCAGCATTGCCACACCATCCCATCTGGTTTGCACTTACTGGGACTATCATTTGTTTTTCAACAGAACAATGACCCAACACACCTCCAGGCTGCGTAAGGGCTATTTGACCAAGGAGAGTGATGGAGTGCTGCATCAGATGACCTGGCCTCCACAATCACCGGACCTCAACCCAATTGAGATGGTTTGGGATGAGTTGGACCGCAGAGTGAAGGAAAAGCAGCCAATAAGTGCCCAGCATATGTGGCAACTCCTTCAAGACTGTTGGAAAAGCATTCCAGACAATACTTTGAAGAATCTCATTTTGATTTGTTAAACACTTTTTGGATACTACATGATTCCATATGTAATTTCATAGTTTGACAATGTA
Organism: Oncorhynchus kisutch; assembly: GCF_002021735.2. NCBI lineage: Eukaryota > Metazoa > Chordata > Actinopteri > Salmoniformes > Salmonidae > Oncorhynchus > Oncorhynchus kisutch. Next base: position 38,722,550 of record NC_034179.2, on the reverse strand, counting down.
GAAAATAGTTAAACCTTGAATTAGTAGGTGGCCAAAATGTTTTGTTCATTGGATGAACAAGACACATGCAATAAAGATGACAACATACCCTGCAAAGATTGCTTCCTGGTAAAGTAATTGCAGACCCATGTATTACCCAGGTTATTACTGCAAGCACTTCTTTATAAAAATCTTAATACAAGCATCTGCTTTCCTCTTAGAACAAATACTCAAATTTCCATTATCCTTCCCCAAATTCATTTCATGAGTGGAGAGTGACCCTTATAGGAGTTATGTCCTGATCAGCACTGTGAAAATAGCTTGACAATGCTTGTCCTTAAGTAAATGTATAGCTTATGAAATTGGGCTATCATTTCGTAATAAACTATTCCAGAAGATTCTACAGGAGGAAATTACAGCAAATATAGGCCTTATTCTTCCCAGATGTTTATTAAAAATATATACACAAGTACAGTATAAAAAAATAAACAAGTGAGCAATTATACTACCACATAAAAGAAAATGTTTCAAATGAGAAACACCTGTATCATTGCATTCATTAGGGCACACTGTAGCAAAAGGTTTTGCAACAGAAAACAAAAATATGTATTTCTTATAGGAGCATTTCAAGTTCAGGTATTCCTCCCTGTTTTAGTCAGTTTTCCTCTGTTTGGTGCCTAATAAATGCGAAACCCAGCTTTGTCAACCTTGAATCACTGAATTGGAACAAGGTCCTCTAAAACCAGTGTTTCCCAACCCTGTTCCTTGAGTACCCCCAACAGTACATTTTATTGTAACCTTTGACAAGCACACCTGTTTCAACTTGTCAACTAATCGTCAAGCCCTCAATGAGTTGAATGAGGCGTGTTTGTCCAGGGCTACAACAAAAAATGTGTACTGTTGGCGGTACCCGAGGACCAGGGCCAGGTAACACTGCTCTAAACTACAAACATGAGTTTGGAATAATGTCAGTTCCCTAACAGAGGCTCATCTCCCATTGTTCTCTCTCAGATGTCTATGGAGTTCATGACATTGATAAAAGCTGGGCTGTGTTGCTCAGCTGTGTTGATTTCTAAACAGGTATTAGATATTGACCCCCCTGTTCAATTTCTTCCTGAAGTGTGTCTCATGACCCGGTGGCAGGCATTCACCTCTTCCCCATGACGAAGCTGGGCGCCTCTGCATCATCCTCAGCCTCCCTCTCCTGGTCGTCCTCTTCACTGCTGGAGGAGGACTTCTCAGAATCTGAACAGAGGGTACAATCTAAAAATCAGTCTCTTCTGCCATAACTTATTACCTTTACCATTTTCCACTAAGAAACTGTACTGGGCCGGGTTTAGTGTTCAATCTAAGCTGTTTTCCAAAACCATTGCTGCCAATGTTGCACTTAAATGCTAGTAATCTAACAAATGCATCAGACCACTCATAGAAGTGTCTTTGGATTATATGTTTCCCCTCCCGCGTCACTTTACACCATAAAGGTAAAAAGAGGGCTCTAGAGGAGTTATATCCATTTTGGCACGGACATTATCATTGAGGGCTTCTGCCATTTCAATGTCAACTGGGTGGGGATTCCTATGGGTTGGGAGTAATGTTCCCCAAAGAAATGCTGTTCATTGTAAGCCTACATTCCATAAGACTTGAAAAAAAACATGCAGGCCTTGAAAAAAAACATGCAGGCCTTGACATTAACCTGTTTATCCACTTGTCCTTCAGACAAGGAGGCGACTGAAAACACTGCCACTATAATAAGTGCCTAGAAATGTACACGTTCTGTGCTCTTGTAGGAAGCAATCATTCCCCTATTGCTGGCTACAAATTATAAAACTGTGCTAACAACTAACTAGCAAAGGACATGAACAAAATGTGCAAACGTGGCTACAGGCCGCTCTCAACTCAAAACAAGTGTATCTACTCACTACCACTCATGCTGTAAACACAGTCCAGTTAAAAGTAAATGGCACAGATCCATATGAAAATGGTCTATTTGCATATAGGCCTACTGCAGCTCTGATTGATTATGCCCCACCGGTCTGTGTAGAGTACGGGCTGAGTTGTGTGTACCAATGCAATAGAATACATCTCCGATGCGTTCTGCCTACAACAAAATCTCTTGCATAGTTCCTTTTGTTGTTTCGGTATGTTGCATATAAAATGGCTAATATTGCATTGATTCGATCACAATTTCCACAGTAAAGGGAAATGTTGAGTGTTAACAGGGAAAACTGTAGAACAGTGGTCACCAACCTTTTTCAAGATCACAGAGTTAAAATGCAATTTTAACCGGATTTGGGGTTTGAGAAGTCAATGAGAGAAGAGAAAAAAATCTTCCTTAGTTATTAATTTTCCCAATCTAAAGGCACAACCTAGATTCAAGCCAATGTCTTAAGTATTTGAACATGTTATTACTCCAACTTCATGAAAGTGACAAACTGACACGTTTTTCCCCCCGTCAAAAACAACTATTGAAAGCAGTCCCTTTTGATTTGACGGCCTGCATATGCGCAGTTCGGTGCAAGACGAAGGTTGCTGTCTTTTATTCGTATTTACAGATGGCATACAAGTTTGTTGCAAAGGCACATGAATGTTCACATGTTCGAGAAGGCATTTGTTAAATTACGAGCCTAGTTGGTTTAACCACAGAAAAAGTCAGCAACCTTCCCGCTAGCCATGACTGGCTGAGATAATAAGTGGGCTGGACATGCCGAGAGATGAGTTTGGATTGGTCTGCCATATAGCATGCTTCTCTCTATTTGAGCTGGTCAGTATGTCTAGGTAATCCTGTCTAATGCGGCTTTTTTTAAATTATTATGTACTAAAACTACATAAGTGTTGCTCTCCACTTTCTGGAGGACTGAGTTTTTGAAAATCAGTGTAATTCAAATATGATAGCTAAGGAGATTGAGAAAACACCTGTCTCCAGATTACATCTTCAAACTAAGGGCAACCATGGCATCCGACAGGAGACGTGTCCAACCATGAATGATATATATGGGTAAGATAGCTAGCTAGACTACCTTTTCAGTAATTACAAGTTTAAAATTGACAGAAAGAGCCATTTGCGTGGCTAGCCTAATGTTGGCTAGCTAACATTGAACCTGGTTGGTTAATCACCTGCAGATTCAGGCAGAATAATAAAGTCATGAGTTACGATTGTTCATTGTTTAACTAGTTAAATTTAGCTAAATGTGTTTGATATTATTATTCGTATCTCAGCTATTTGCTTGGCTAGCTATACCCTAATGTTATCTAGCTTACATTAAACCTGGTTGGTTAGCTACATGCAGATTCATGTTGGCCAGCACTCGTCTCAGTGTGCCAGAGAGCGCAGAATAACTGATGATTTACGAACGCTCAACACCCGTTGAATGTGGCCAGTGTCAGTAAACGTTGGCAAAAAAGTGTAATTAAATTGTTGCCAGCAGCACAGTTAGTCAACAACGCTCTGGATAACATCAAAATAGCCTAACCAGCTCTGCTAGCGTGAGTAAAATGGTTAGAATTCGGGATTTCTTATTATGTGTCTGGAAATAGCTAGCAAGCTAGCTCGTCCAGTGTACACTCAACGTGAAACGCTCTGAATTTGCGATCTGACAACACAGTTGCAGTCACCAACGCACTGAATAACGTAACAGCCTAGCCAGCTCTGCTAGGTCGAGTAATGTTCAGTGAGCTGTTCTCTCGCACTTAAAATGTCTGGAAACAGCTAGCAAGATAGCTTGGGTGCTTGACTGCTGTTAGTACATTAGGATCAACCCTTAAAGAGAAGGGTGGGGCTAAAGCTTAAGAGGGTATGAACGGTGCAGAATCGGGGTACACAAAGGGCTCTCCAATAGTAGTACCAAAACATTCAAATTCCATTTTCTCAAAATCAAAATTACTTTCCCCTTGTTCCTCAACTGTAGTGTATGATATAACATTTTGTAGCTCTGAGTCTCTGCTTTTATCCAATGTAAAAAATAAACTATTTCAAGACTGATTTGAGCCAGTCGGTCACAAATGTCCTCAATTAATCTAAACACAATATCCCATAATGACAAAGCAAAAACAGGTTTTTAGAAATGTTTGCAAATAGAAAACAGAAATACCATTTTTTTATTTTATTTTTTAAAATCTTTATTTAACTAGGCAAGTACAGTGCTTTGCGACCTTTTGCCACATTTCAGGCTTCAAACATAAAGATATAAAACTGTATTTTTTTGTGAAGAATCAACAAGTGGGACACAATCATGAAGTGGAACGACATTTTTTGGATATTTCAAACTTTATTAACAAATCAAAAATTAAAAAATTGGGCGTGCTAAATTATTCAGCCCCTTTACTTTCAGTGCAGCAAACTCTCTCCAGAAGTTCAGTGAGGATCTCTGAATGATCCAATGTTGACCTAAATGACTAATGATGATATATACAATCCACCTGTGTGTAATCAAGTCTCCGTATAAATGCACCTGCACTGTGATAGTCTCAGAGGTCCGTTAAAAGCGCAGAGAGCATCATGAAGAACAAGGAACACACCAGGCAGGTCCGAGATACTGTTGTGAAGAAGTTTAAAGCCGGATTTGGATACAAAAAGATTTCCCAAGCTTTAAACATCCCAAGGAGCACTGTGCAAGCGATAATATTGAAATGGAAGGAGTATCAGACCACTGCAAATCTACCAAGACCTGGCCGTCCCTCTAAACTTTCAGCTCATACAAGGAGAAGACTGATCAGAGATGCAGCCAAGAGGCCCATGATCACTCTGGATGAACTGCAGAGATCTACAGCTGAGGTGGGAGACTCTGTCCATAGGACAACAATCAGTCGTATATTGCACAAATCTGGCCTTTATGGAAGAGTGGCAAGAAGAAAGCCATTTCTTAAAGACTTTTTGGCAACAATGCAAAACGTTATGTTTGGCGTAAAAGCAACACAGCTCATCACCCTGACCACACCATCCCCACTGTCAAACATGGTGGTGCAGCATCATGGTTTGGGCCTGCTTTTCTTCAGCAGGGACAGGGAAGATGGTTAAAATTGATGGGAAGATGGATGGAGCCAAATACAGGACCATTCTGGAAGAAAACCTGATGGAGTCTGCAAAAGACCTGAGACTGGGACGGAGATTTGTCTTCCAACAAGACAATGATCCAAAACATAAAGCAAAATCTACAATGGAATGGTTCAAAAATAAACATATCCAGGTGTTGGAATGGCCAAGTCAAAGTCCAGACCTGAATCCAATCGAGAATCTGTGGAAAGAACTGAAAACTGCTGTTCACAAATGCTCTCCATCCAACCTCACTGAGCTCGAGCTGTTTTGCAAGGAGGAATGGGAAAGAATTTCAGTCTCTCGATGTGCAAAACTGATAGAGACATACCCCAAGCGACTTACAGCTATAATCGCAGCAAAAGGTGGCGCTACAAAGTATTAACTTAAGGGGGCTGAATAATTTTGCACGCCCAATCTTTCCGTTTTTGATTTGTTAAAAAAGTTTGAAATATCCAATAAATGTCGTTCCACTTCATGATTGTGTCCCACTTGTTGTTGATTCTTCACAAAAAAATACAGTTTATATCTTTATGTTTGAAGCCTGAAATGTGGCAAAAGGTCACAAAGTTCAAGGGGGGCGAATACTTTCGCAAGGCACTGTATGTTCTTATTCTTAATTACAATAACTGCCCAAGAACAGTTCAGGGGCTGAACAGATTTTTTTACCTTGTCAACTCTGGGATTCGATCCACCAACCTTTTGGTTACTGGCCCAACGCTCTAACAACTAGGCCACCTGCCAAATTCATAACTATTCAAACCCTTTGCTAGGAGAATCAAAATTGAGCTCAGGTGCATCTTGTTTCCATTGATCATCCTTGAAGATGTTTCTACAACTTGGAGTCCACCTGTGGTAAATTCAATTGATTTGACATGATTTGAAAAGAAACACACCTGTCTATACAAGGTCTCACAGTTCACAGTGTGTGTCAGAGCAAAACCAAGCCATGAGGTCAAAGGAATTGTCCGTAGAGCTCCGAGACAGGATTGTGTCGAGGCACAGATCTGGGGAAGGGTAACAAAAAATGTCTGCAGCATTGAAGGTCCCTAAGAACACAATGGCCTCCATCATTATTAAATGGAAGAAGCTTGGAACCACCAAGACTCTTCCTAGAGCTGGCCGCCCGGCCAAATTGAGCAATAGGGTGAGAAGAGCCTTGGTCAGGAAGGTGACCGAGAACCCGAAGGTCACTGACAGAGCTCCTCTGTGGAAATGATTGTCCTTCTGGAAGGTTCTCCCATCTCTGAAGCACTCCACCAATAAGGCCTTTATGGTAGAGTGGCCAGACGGAAGCCACTCCACAGTAAAAAGGCACACGACAGCCCGATTGGAGCTTGCCAAATAGCCCCTAAAGGACTGACCATGAAAACAAGGTTCTCTGTTCTGATAAAACCAAGATTGAACTATTTGGTCTGAATGCCACATCTGGAAGAAACCTGGCACCATCCCTGTGGTGAAGCACGGTGGTGGCAGCATCATGCTGTGGTGATGTTTTTCAGCGGCAGGGACTGGGAGACTAGTCAGGATCGAGGGAAAGATGAATGGAACGAAGTACAAAGAGCTCCTTGATGTAAACCTGCTCCAGAGCGCTCAGTATCTCAGACTGGGGTGAAGGTTCACCTTCCAACAAGACAACGACCCAAAGCATACAGCCAAGACAATGCAGGAGTGACTTCAGGACAAGTCTCAATGTCCTTGAGTGACCCACCCAGAGACCGGACTTGAACCTGATCGAACATCTATGGAGAGACCTGAAAATTGCTGTGAAACAACACTCCCTATCCAACCTGACAGAGCTTGAGAAGCTCTGCAGAGAAGAATGGGAGAAACTCCCCAAATACAGGCTATAGTCGCTGCCAAAGGTGCTTCAACAAAGTACTGAATAAAGGGTCTGAATACGTATGTAAATGTTATAAATCAGTTTTTGCTTTGTCATTATGAGGTAGATTGATGAGGGGAAAACAATTTAGTCAATTTCAGAATTAAGCCGTAACATAACAAAATGTGGAAAAAGTCAAGGGTTCTGAATACTTTCCGAATGCACTGTAAAGTTACTTAAAAAGACAATTTACCTATTTTTTTAAATCATATTTGACAACAATCACCTAAATAAAAGCTAGATGGGAGAATTTAAAATTCCAAAACAATGAATTTAGCAATATTGATTTTGTTATCATGTTTGAGAAAAATAAAGCATTAGCCATGGCAAAAGGTATAGATCTTAAGGAAATTAGCTTTAAAAACAGCTAAATCTTCTCTCAGCTTCATGGCAGAATATGTAGTCACAGGAAACCATGGATACATTTGTAGAATTGCAGGAAATTGGCTTAAAATTACAAAAATGTCTCTACACCGTCTCTACACCGTCAGCAACACCGACAGGCTGACCATGCCCATTGCCACGCCCTCCACCAAAGCCCCTTTCTGATCCACAAAAACCCTGCTGAAGCATAATATGCGAGTACAATTTGGCTCCTGCACTGGCCATAGCAACACAAGTAATGGACTTGCTTTTGCACTTAAAGTCTGAAGGGAACATGTTTCAATGAAATCCATCACTTAAATATTATTTGTTTAATTTACCTTCAACGTTGTTGGCTTCCTGCTTGGCTTTCTTTGCCATAAGCTTCTTCTGCTTCAGCTTTTCCCTGAAATACACAAACATGTAATGTAACAAACCAGCAAGTATAAAGTTTATAGCAGAGAATAAAAACTCTATAGATTTTATTTTTAGTGGGTCCTTGATTAATGTACCAACCTTTTCTTCCTGCGTTTGGCTGTTCTTTCATCAGCTGCCTGTTGGTTATCTGACACCTTGTCAAGATAGTCCAAATCCATCTTTTGCTGCAAGAAAAAGAAGAGAGTTTATTGCTGAACCCCAGCGTTTAAAAGAAATTGGTTCCCAAGAGAAACGATAAGGTCAGCTGCCCACCTTCTCAGTCATCTTGTCCAGAAAGTCCTGTCTCTGATACTCTCGCCTGCGAAGGTGTCTGTACACATGGAACTCTCCACTGCCAGCCCCTGCACTGGAGCCTGGGGAGATTCATTACACATGTAATCAGCGGGCTTACAGGTTTTTTAATTATTTAGATGTTTTATTAAAATCACCTCAGTAGTAGGGGGTAAGATTTCCAGTGCCAGAACTGTGCCAACATGCCATTGCCTACCTAATAATGTGATAGTGTGTATGTGCGTAGATAACGAGTCTTGCAAGATAAATAACCATAATTCTTGCAGAGCTCGCTCGACTTGTTGGCTGCAAAAAAATTACTTGCCCTTGCTAATTCACAAATTAATCCACCACAGGTATTTAGCTAAATTTGCAGGCTTACCCATCACATCCCGCACAAACTCCGGAGGAGCCCGAGGGTTCCATTCTTTTGGTCGGTCTGGGATAGGAGCAGGTTTATCCTACAAACATACATGAGTATTTATTTTTACGACAATTACCTAGCTAGTATTGTCACTCACTGTTCTAGCTTGCCTAATACAGACTTACCATGGGTCACCCCATGGACATTCAGTCTGAATTAAGTTACCCTAAAAGTCTCTACAAGCCAGAATGTTGAATAAATTATATTTAAACTTACTTTAATGGTTGCCCATTCTGTTGGTCCTTTTGATGGAAGGAAGTGGTGATAAAATGTCCACAGGAAAGCATAATTAAATCAACTTTTCAAAGTGCTTCTTCTTTTATGGTATATTGGCGATCACACAATTTAATGTGCATCCTGCCACCTACTATGCGGGATGGAAACAGGATTCCCCCAAAAAACTGAACTACCAGAAACAAAATATATATATTTTAACATTAAACAACTTTGGTAAAAAAAATTAAATACATCCCTATACAGGCTCATGGGGAACCTGGGAGTGTGGGTCTTCCAGCGCCAGTACCCCTTGCAAGTCTTCAGATGTAAAATCCTTGAGTCCCAAAAACATTTCTGCCACAGCCACAATAATGTCCAGTTTCCTCGACTTCTTTGAGACTTGTGCTGTACAGTTTAACTGTGGCAATGAACACAAAATCAATTTAACACACAGGGTCTCTTGTCTGGCAGCAAACATTTACTACAGGCTGTGGTGTATCCACTACCATAACTTCACTAGCATCACTTGTTTTCTCAATTCTTTTAAATCGCCTCTGCATAGGAGATTCAATTGACCACTGACTTTTGCCACCTCAATTTCCTTCACTCTTACAGGGCATTCCAGGAACTCAGGATCATAATCCCCACCACAATTGCAACAACGTCATCCTTTTACACGCCATTCTTCAGTATACTCTGTTCATCTGCACACACTTGAAACATGGCCAAATCCTTTTCAATTCTTACACTGCAGTGGTTTAGGGATGAAAGCCATTACGGCATATCTTACATAACCAAGGTTCACCTGCGTGGGTATTTGCTCTTTATCAAAAAACAACAGGACTGACAGACTTTCTTTTACTCCATTCACCCAGCGGGTCAGACTACGGGCACCAACCACATCAGGAATTCTCTTCAGGTATTCAACATGAACATACTTCGTCACCCCTGAGATGACTCCTTTGTTGTCCTGATTCTTTTGAGGCCCACTGCAATCTTCCTCTGCTCTTCAAAAATGTAATTAATCAAAATATTACCACTCCTGAGCTGTGTTGGAAAACTCATACTAACCATACTATTTGTGACTTAAATTGAGTATGTAGTATGCTTATTGGTCATAGTATGGAAAGAGTTAGTATGCCAAAATGTCCCAGATGTGGTCCTACATTCGCCAAAATACAAAGTATAAAAGCAATGGACAACATTTCCATGCTTTTAGGGCACATAATGCAATTCTTTGGAAATGGGCGTGGCTTCACAACGTTTTCAGATTTGTTGGCTCCGAGTACAACGAACTTGCCAGTATATCTACTTTATGCTAACAACCCAACGTTTATTGACTTGATTATTCACGTCATTCATAGCTTAGCTAAGTGGTATAGTCGTTCGGGTCTGTTCATAAATTCACTCTGAATATCTACTCCAATTTCAGAGCACTCTCGCCTGACTGCCAGAGGCAGAACGCAGAATAGCTGATGAATTTACAAATGATCGTTGAATGTGGCCGGTGTCAGTAAACATTGGCAAAAAAGCGTAATTAAATTGTTGCCAGCAGCACAGTTAGTCACCAACGCTCTGGATAACATGAAAACTGCCTAACCAACTCTGCTGGGGCGAGTAAAATGGTCAGAGTGAGGTGTTCTCTCATTTGTGTCTGGAAGTAGCTAGCCAACATTAGCCAGTTAGCTTGGGTGCAGTTGAGGTCAGAACGCTCAGATCAACCCTACTCCTCCAAAGCACACTCCAGGAGCGAAACTCTCAGAATGTATTATCGGACAATCAACGCCCTGATTTTACAAACGCCCAAAGCACACTCTGGCACTCCAGATTGAATTTACAAACACACTCGAAGTCTAGCTAGTAATGTGTTATGCTAATAAGAGAGCAAGAGGTTGCATAGCAACATAATCAACTTCCTGTAGACAGGCGAAGCGCTAGTATGCTCAACTGAAAGGATACCGTTCGTTTACAGTATAATAAAATGAACTAATAATATATACTCATTAAGTATGTACTACACAGTAAGTTAGTATGGGTATTCGAACACAGCTCATGTCACTCTGACGTCACCATTTTCGAAAACACAAACGGGTTTTCCACATATGCATCCGAACAAGATGCAATTCATTATCATTTACTGCACTCCAATCTTAGACAAATTCATTTTCGTTAGTTTTCGATACTACTGTTGTCACTACTGACTTCCTGCTTAATTCGAACTCAGCATCCACTTCCGCCATCTTTTCAAAGCGCTGGTAGTGCATTCAAGTGCCTTATCACCTGAAACCGTTGCGCATGTAAATACATACACGTGTTTGCATTATTTTGGAAGTTTTGTGACATGTGATATAAACCATTACCAGCGTTTGGAAAAGTTGGTTTATTGATACTGTACTTTCCTGCGGATATTTTTCTCAAATTCCTACCAAAGAAAGGACAAACCGCACACACAAATGGCACAGTAACGTTACGTTGAAATACAATGGTATTCAGCATTATGGCTTGTAGGGCTTGTGAGATGAATTTTTCCAAACAAATGAATGCCATCAATCTCAGACTGTGAATCAGGGACTGTTCTAGCTAACTATCTGCGTAAACAGAATCACTGCGTTTGGCGCTAACGTTAGCTAGCCTTGCTGGCTGTGGAGATAAACATGATATATTTGATTATATCCTAAAATATCCCCCCCCGACACTTACAGGGTTTCTCATCAATCTCTCCAATTTAAGGCGCTGCTCCTCTGCCGGAGTTTTGGCTATAATCAAAGGTTGAGATTCCTTTCCTGACGGTTTCCCAGGTCGACCATCTTTTTCCCTGGTCGCCGACATCTTTCGAATATGATGTTTGTCTTCTTCTACATTGATTTGTACGTAAAATGTTTAGCTCCACCTAGCGTACTGGGGCTGCATACTTAGTTATAAGGGGGTGCAATGCTGGAAATTAAAAATTTGTATGAACAAAATTGGTGAGGTTATTATTTTACCTATGGTATATTAGGCAAGCACTTGTAGACAAACACAAAATAACGATGTTCTTTCAAATGAAGGTAATGGATTTACCTTTCAGAATGTTATTCTAAAGAAGGCTCAGTACCTCATTGGGAAAATTGCAATGCAGAGTTCTAGATAAGCCAGTAGGGAGCACTCCTCCCTCTAGTTTAAAAGATCGATCTGCATTTGCTACTACCATTTTTTTAACTTATAAATTCATGATATTTATAAACTGGGTGGTTCGAGCCCTGAATGCTGATTGGCTGACAGCCGTGGTATATGAGACCATATACCATGGGTATGACAAAACATGTATTTTTACTGCTCTAATTACTTTGATAACCAGTTTATTATAGCATTAAGGCACCTCTGAGGTTTGTGGTATATGGCGAATATACCACGGACAAGGGCTGTATCCATCTACTCTGTGTTGAGTCGTGCATAAGAACAGCCCTTAGCCGTGGTATATTGGCCATATACCACACCCCCTCGTGCCTTATTATTTAAGTACCCATTATTGATTCTTGAACAATATATCTTATAAATGCCTCAAACTTAGTTCAACTGTCTTACCCTATCAGAACCTAACATATAGGCTACACTTGTTTTACTCCAATGTTTGTAAACAACGTAAATGTAAACAAACAATGTATAGCCTCAAAACATGCTTCAAACTATATATATGGTCAGTATTTGCATCCATAGATCTATCTATGAATTTGAGTGTTTCATTTCTCCAGCCCCATCCCTCAGGTGTTTACAGAAACAGTGGCAGGGAAAATTCTTTGTTATTGTTTCAACCGCAAATTTCCCCTTTAAAGGAAAAATCTTGGGAGGCTTGGCTCGATTCTGCCTTGAGCAACAGAATCCACAGCTCTTGCGCAGTAAAAGTAGTATCACATTGTGACCAAGTAATCAACTCTCTTACTTTAAATAAGACACATTACTTCTTTATTGCTCATTGGGGAAAGAATTCCTAGTCAGTTGTACAACTGAATGTATTCAACTGAAATGTGTCTTTAGCATTTAACCCAACCCCTCTGAATCAGAGAGGTGCAGGTGGCTGCCATAATCAACATCCACGGCACCCAGGGAACAGTGGGTTAACTGCCTTGCTCAGGGGCAGAAGGACATATTTTTAGCTTGTCAGCTCGGGATTCAATCCAGCAACCTTTCAGTTACTGGCCCAACACTCTAACCACTAAGGCTACCTGTCGCCATTGCTCATCATGTAATGCTTGTTGGGCATGTTGGCATAAGAGGATGCATCACCAAGGAGAAGAGCGAGCTAAGGTTAGCCCTAACCCTCCCAAAAAATTAAGAATATGCATATAACTCCATTTCTTTTCATAGCATTTTTTAAAACATTTACTGTAGCTTTCCTAGTCAGACTCTAAAGATGCTATAAATTAGCCTCAACATCAACATCATGCACATTGCTCAGTAAAGAGAAAACTAACCTCACTTATCCATACCCAAGCTGACACACAATCAATGGTCTGGTCTCGGTTATGAAAAACATACATCCACTAATGCAAAATGCTCTGAATGGTCAAAGCCACAGTGTTACAGAGAATGCTATTTCAAAAGGCTTACTTTCAGTCCCACAGAGAAAGGCAGTTGCGCAAAGCAAATAAGATACACATAAAAAATGCATCAACTCATAGCATTTTAATGCATTAGACTGGTTACATCCCAAACAGAAAGCAGTAGGGATAATTCCCCCCTCTGCACATCCACCTTAGGGAAAATATGTTTATGGACAGTCATCCAGGCAGATATCAACACAATTGAACTCCCCATAGGCACACGTACACCATACACACTTACTGAGTGAGTGAGTGTGTGTGTTTGTTCATGCCTGTGTTAGAGCATGTACGTGTGCTAAACAGGTTGAGGGAGGTCCAGAAGCAACAGGATGGATTCTCACACTAAATCCTGTCTGAACTGGTTTGTGAAAGCGCACACAGACTCTCTTCATTAATGCCAGCCCATGTCTTAATAGGCTGTGGCAGCTCTCACAACAGCTCCCTGACTAAAGCAGACACTGCACTCACAAATCACCCCCAACTCTGTAACTTACTCTCCCCCCAACCTTCCAATGAGTTTCTCTCTAGGGCACTGGATTTTTTTGTTCATGCCACTCACCCTGCATGAGATTATCTTGAGGCGTTGTGTGAGCTCTAGTCTTAAAAAAAAAAAAAATACATCTCCTTTATTTAACCAGGTAGGCCAGTTGAGAACAAGAACAGTGCGACAAAAACAACACAGAGTTACACATGGGATAAACAAATGTACAGTCAATAACACAATAGAAAAATCTGTATACAGTGTGTGCAAATGAAGTAAGCAGGTAAGGCAATAAATAGGCCAATAGTGGCGAATTAATTACAATTTAGCAATTTACACTGGAGTGAGATGTGCAGATGAGGATGTGCAAGTAGAAATACTGGTGCGCAAAAGAGCAGAAAAACAAAAACAAATTTGGGGATGAGGTAGGTAGTTGGTTGAATGGGCTATTTACAGATGGGCTGTGTACAGTTGCAGCGATCGGTAAGCTGCGCTGACAGCTGACCCTTAAAGTAAGTGAGGGAAATATGTCTCCAACTTCAGTGATTTTTGCAATTTGTTCCAGTCATTGGCAGCAGAGAACTGGAAGGAAAGGTGGCCAAAGAAGGTGTTCGCATTGGGGATGACCAGTGAAATATACCTGCTGGAGCATGTGCTACGGGGTGGGTGTTGCTATGTTGACCAGTGAGATGAGATAAGGCAGAGCTTTACCTAGCAAAGACTTATAGATGACCTGAAGCCGGTGGGTTTGGCGACGAATATGTAGCGAGGACGAGCCAACGAGAGCATACAGGTCACAGTGGTGTTGCGAAATAGGAAGCCAATTCTAGATTTAACTTTGGATTGGAGATGCTTAATGTGAGTCTGGAAGGAGAGTTTACAGTCTAGCTGTCACGGCCATCAGAATGAGACCAAGGTGCAACGTGCTGAGCATACATTTTTTTTATTTGTTAAAATTGCGCCAACAAAACAAGAAAAACCAAAACGACCTTGACGCTTACAAAGGCTATAGTGCCCCTAACATAGACAACTTCCCACAATGACAGAAGGGAAAAGGCTGCCTAAGTATGATTCCCAATCAGAGACAACGATAGACAGCTGTCCCTGATTGAGAACCATACCCAGCCAAAACATAGAAATACAAAAACATAGAAAACAGAACATAGAATGCCCACCCAAATCACACCCTGACCAAACCAAATAGAGACATAAAAAGGCTCTCTAAGGTCAGGGCGTGACACTAGCCAGACACCTAGGTATTTATAGTTGTCCACATATTCTAAGTCAGAACCGTCCACAGTAGTGATGCTAGTTGGGGAGGCGGGTGCGGTCAGCGATCGGTTGAAGGAAATGCATTTTGTTTTACTAGCATTTAAGAGCAGTTGGAGGCCAAGGAAGGAGTGTTGTATGGCGTTGAAGCTCGTTTGGAGGTTTGTTAACACAGTGTCCAAAGAAGCGCCAGATGTATACAGAATGGTGTCGTCTGCGTAGAGGTGGATCAAATAATCACCTGCAGCAAGAGCGACATCATTGATATATACAGAGAAAAGAGTCTGCCCGAGAATTGAACTCTGTAGCACCCCCATAGAGACTGCCAGAGGTCCGGACAACAGGGCCTCCGATTTGACACACTGAACTCTATCTGAGAAGTAGTTAGTGAACCAGGCGTGGCAGTCATTAGAGAAACCAAGGATGTTGAGTCTGCCAATAAGAATACGGTGATTGACAGAGCCGAAAGCCTTGACCAGGTCGATGAAGACGGCTGCACAGTACTGTCTTTTATCGATGGTTGGTTATGATATTGTTTAGGACCTTGAGCGGGCTGAGGTGCACCTGTGACCAGCTCGGAAACCAGATTGCATAGTGGAGAAGGTACGTGGGATTCGAAATGGTCGGTGATCTGTTTGTTAACTTGGCTTTCGAAGACTTTAGAAAGGCAGGGTAGGATAGATATAGGTCTGTAACAGTTTGGGTCTAGAGTGTCTCCCCCTTTGAAGATCATGATACCTCACATCTCAAAATAGGGCTGCTTAATGTTAGATCCCTTACTTCAAAGGCAATTATAGTCAATGAACTAATCACTGATCATAATCTTGATGTGATTGGCCTGACTGAAACATGGCTTAAGCCTGATGAATTTACTGTGTTAAATGAGGCCTCACCTCCTGGCTACACTAGTGACCATATCCCCCATGCATCCCGCAAAGGAGGAGGTGTTGCTAACATTTACGATAGCAAATTTCAATTAAAAAAAAAAAAAAATGACGTTTTCGTCTTTTGAGCTTCTAGTCATGAAATCTATGCAGCCTACTCAATCACTTTTTATAGCTACTGTTTACAGGCCTCCTGGGCCATATACAGCGTTCCTCACTGAGTTCCCTGAATTCCTATCGGACCTTGTAGTCATAGCAGATAATATTCTAATCTTTGGTGACTTTAATATTCACATGGAAAAGTCCACAGACCCACTCCAAAAGGCTTTCGGAGCCATCATCGACTCAGTGGGTTTTGTCCAACATGTCTCTGGACCCACTCACTGTCACAGTCATACGCTGGACCTAGTTTTGTCCCATGGAATAAATGTTGTGGATCTTAATGTTTTTCCTCATAATCCTGGACTATCGGACCACCATTTTATTATGTTTGCAATTGCAACAAATAATCTGCTCAGACCCCAACCAAGGAACATCAAAAGTCGTGCTATAAATTCACAGACTACACAAAGATTCCTTGATGTCCTTCCAGATTCCCTCTGTCTACCCAAGGACGCCAGAGGACAAAAATCAGTTAACCACCTAACTGAGGAACTCAATTTAACCTTGCGCAATACCCTAGATGCAGTTGCACCCCTAAAAACTAAAAACATTTCTCATAAGAAACTAGCTCCCTGGTACACAGAAAATACCCAAGCTCTGAAGCAAGCTTCCAGAAAATTGGAACGGAAATGGCGCCACACCAAACTGGAAGTCTTCCGACTAGCTTGGAAAGACAGTACCGTGCAGTACCGAAGAGCCCTTACTGCTGCTCGATCATCCTATTTTTCAAACTTAATTGAGGAAAATAAGAACAATCCGAAATTCCTTTTTGATACTGTCGCAAAGCTAACTAAAAAGCAGCATTCCCCAAGAGAGGATGACTTTCACTTTAGCAGTGATAAATTCATGAACTTCTTTGAGGAAAAGATTATGATTATTAGAAAGCAAATTACGGACTCCTCTTTAAATCTGCGTATTCCTTCAAAGCTCAGTTGTCCTGAGTCTGCACAACTCTCCCAGGACCTAGGATCAAGAGAGACGTTCAAGTGTTTTAGTAATATATCTCTTGACACAATGATGAAAATAATCATGGCCTCTAAACCTTCAAGCTGCATACTGGACCCTATTCCAACTAAACTACTGAAAGAGCTGCTTCCTGTGCTTGGCCCTCCTATGTTGAACATAATAAACGGCTCTCTATCCACCGGATGTGTACCAAACTCACTAAAAGTGGCAGTAATAAAGCCTCTCTTGAAAAAGCCAAACCTTGATCCAGAAAATATAAAAAACTATCGGCCTATATCGAATCTTCCATTCCTCTCAAAAATTTTAGAAAAGGCTGTTGCGCAGCAACTTACTGCCTTCCTGAAGACAAACAATGTATACGAAATGCTTCAGTCTGGTTTTAGACCCCATCATAGCACTGAGACGGCACTTGTGAAGGTGGTAAATGACATTTTAATGGCATCGGACCGAGGCTCTGCATCTGTCCTCGTGCTCCTAAACCTTAGTGCTGCTTTTGATACCATCGATCACCACATTCTTTTGGAGAGATTGGAAACCCAAATTGGTCTACACGGACAAGTTCTGGCCTGGTTTAGATCTTATCTGTCGGAAAGATATCAGTTTGTCTCTGTGAATGGTTTGTCCTCTGACAAATCAACTGTAAATTTCGGTGTTCCTCAAGGTTCCGTTTTAGGACCACTATTGTTTTCACTATATATTTTACCTCTTGGGGATGTTATTCGAAAACATAATGTTAACTTTCACTGCTATGCGGATGACACACAGCTGTACATTTCAATGAAACATGGTGAAGCCCCAAAATTGCCCTTGCTAGAAGCATGTGTTTCAGACATAAGGAAGTTGATGGCTGCAAACTTTTTACTTTTAAACTCGGACAAACTCGGACAAAACAAACAGATGCTTGTTCTAGGTCCCAAGAAACAAAGAGATCTTCTGTTGAATCTGACAATTAATCTTAATGGTTGTACAGTCGTCTCAAATAAAACTGTGAAGGACCTCGGCGTTACTCTGGACCCTGATCTCTCTTTTGAAGAACATATCAAGACCATTTCAAGGACAGCTTTTTTCCATCTACGTAACATTGCAAAAATCAGAAACTTTCTGTCCAAAGATGATGCAGAAAAATTCATCCATGCTTTTGTCACTTCTAGGTTAGACTACTGCAATGCTCTACTTTCCGGCTACCTGGATAAAGCACTAAATAAACTTCAGTTGGTGCTAAATACGGCTGCTAGAATCCTGACTAGAACCAAAAAAATTGATCATATTACTCCAGTGCTAGCCTCTCTACACTGGCTTCCTGTCAAAGCAAGGGCTGATTTCAAGGTTTTACTGCTAACCTACAAAGCATTACATGGGCTTGCTCCTACCTATCTCTCTGATTTGGTCCTGCCGTACATACCTACACGTACGCTACGGTCACAAGACGCAGGCCTCCTAATTGTCCCTAGAATTTCTAAGCAAACAGCTGGAGGCAGGGCTTTCTCCTATAGAGCTCCATTTTCATGGAACGGTCTGCCTACCCATGTCAGAGACGCAAACTCGGTCTCAACCTTTAAGTCTTTACTGAAGACTCATCTCTTCAGTGGGTCATATGATTGAGTGTAGTCTGGCCCAGGAGTGGGAAGGTGAACGGAAAGGCTCTGGAGCAACGATTCTACTCCTCCTATGTTCCTCTGGCGATGTAGAGGTGAATCCAGGCCCTGCAGTGCCTAGCTCCACTCCTATTCCCCAGGCGCTCTCTTTTGACGACTTCTGTAACCGTAATAGCCTTGGTTTCATGCATGTTAACATTAGAAGCCTCCTCCCTAAGTTTGTTCTATTCACTGCTTTAGCACACTCTGCCAACCCGGATGTTCTAGCTGTGTCTGAATCCTGGCTTAGGAAGACCACCAAAAATTCAGAAATTTTAATTCCAAACTACAACATTTTCAGACGAGATAGAACTGCCAAAGGGGGCGGTGTTGCAATCTACTGCAAAGATAGCCTGCAGAGTTCTGTCCTACTATCCTACTATCCAATTTGAACTTCTACTTTTAAAAATCCACCTCTCTAAAAACAAGTCTCTCACCGTTGCCGCCTGCTATAGACCACCCTCTGCCCCCAGCTGTGCTCTGGACACCATATGTGAACTGATTGCCCCCCATCTATCTTCAGAGTTCGTGCTGCTAGGCGACCTAAACTGGAACATGCTTAACACCCCAGCCATCCTACAATCTAAACTTGATGCCCTCAATCTCACACAAATTATCAATGAACCTACCAGGTACCTCCCCAAAGCCTTAAACACGGGCACCCTCATAGATATCATCCTAACCAACTTCCCCTCTAAATACACCTCTGCTGTCTTCAACCAAGATCTCAGCGATCACTGCCTCATTGCCTGCATCCGTAATGGGTCAGCGGTCAAACGACCTCCACTCATCACTGTAAAACACTCCCTGAAACACTTCTGCGAGCAGGCCTTTCTAATCGACCTGGCCGGGGTATCCTGGAAGGATATTGATCTCATCCCGTCAGTAGAGGATGCCTGGATATTTTTTTTAAATGCCTTCCTAACCATCTTAAATAAACATGCCCCATTCAAGAAATTTAGAACCAGGAACAAATATAGCCCTTGGTTCTCCCCAGACCTGACTGCCCTTAACCAACACAAATACATCCTATGGCGTTCTGCATTAGCATCGAACAGCCCCCGTGATATGCAGCTGTTCAGGGAAGCTAGAAACCATTATACACAGGCAGTTAGAAAAGCCAAGGCTAGCTTTTTCAAGCAGAAATTTGCTTCCTGCAACACTAACTCAAAAAAGTTCTGGGACACTGTAAAGTTCATGGAGAATAAGAACACCTCCTCCCAGCTGCCCACTGCACTGAAGATAGGAAACACTGTCACCACTGATAAATCCACCATAATTGAGAATTTCAATAAGCATTTTTCTACGGCTGGCCATGCTTTCCACCTGGCTACTCCTACCCCGGTCAACAGCACTGCACCCCCAACAGCAACTCGCCCAAGCCTTCCCCATTTCTCCTTCTCCCAAATCCATTCAGCTGATGTTCTGAAAGAGCTGCAAAATCTGGACCCCTACAAATCAGCCGGGCTAGACAATCTGGACCCTTTCTTTCTAAAATTATCTGCCGAAATTGTTGCCACCCCTATTACTAGCCTGTTCAACCTCTCTTTCGTGTCGTCTGAGATTCCCAAAGATTGGAAAGCAGCTGCGGTCATCCCCCTCTTCAAAGGGGGGGACACTCTTGACCCAAACTGCTACAGACCTATATCTATTCTACCGTGCCTTTCTAAGGTCTTCGAAAGCCAAGTCAACAAACAGATTACCGACCATTTCGAATCTCACCATACCTTCTCTGATATGCAATCTGGTTTCAGAGCTGGTCATGGGTGCACCTCAGCCACGCTCAAGGTCCTAAACGATATCTTAACCGCCATCGATAAGAAACATTACTGTGCAGCCGTATTCATTGATCTGGCCAAGGCTTTCGACTCTGTCAATCAACACATCCTCATCGGCAGACTCGACAGCCTTGGTTTCTCAAATGATTGACTCGCCTGGTTCACCAACTACTTCTCTGATAGAGTTCAGTGTGTCAAATCGGAGGGTCTGCTGTCCGGACCTCTGGCAGTCTCTATGGGGGTGCCACAGGGTTCAAAACGACTCTCTTCTCTGTATACATCAATGAGGTCGCTCTTGCTGCTGGTGAGTCTCTGATCCACCTCTACGCAGACGACACCATTCTGTATACTTCCGGCCCTTCTTTGGACACTGTGTTAACAACCCTCCAGGCAAGCTTCAATGCCATACAACTCTCCTTCCGTGGCCTCCAATTGCTCTTAAATACAAGTAAAACTAAATGCATGCTCTTCAACCGATCGCTACCTGCACCTACCCGCCTGTCCAACATCACTACTCTGGACGGCTCTGACTTAGAATACGTGGACAACTACAAATACTTAGGTGTCTGGTTACACTGTAAACTCTCCTTCCAGACCCATATCAAACATCTCCAATCCAAAGTTAAATCTAGAATTGGCTTCCTATTTCGCAACAAAGCATCCTTCACTCATGCTGCCAAACATACCCTTGTAAAACTGACCATCCTACCAATCCTCGACTTTGGCGATGTCATTTACAAAATAGCCTCCAATACCCTACTCAACAAATTGGATGCAGTCTATCACAGTGCAATCCGTTTTGTCACCAAAGCCCCATATACTACCCACCATTGCGACCTGTACGCTCTCGTTGGCTGGCCCTCGCTTCATACTCGTCGCCAAACCCACTGGCTCCATGTCATCTACAAGACCCTGCTAGGTAAAGTCCCCCCTTATCTCAGCTCGCTGGTCACCATAGCATCTCCCACCTGTAGCACACGCTCCAGCAGATATATCTCTCTAGTCACCCCCAAAACCAATTCTTTCTTTGGCCGCCTCTCCTTCCAGTTCTCTGCTGCCAATGACTGGAACGAACTACAAAAATCTCTGAAACTGGAAACACTTATCTCCCTCACTAGCTTTAAGCACCAACTGTCAGAGCAGCTCACAGATTACTGCACCTGTACATAGCCCACCTATAATTTAGCCCAAACAACTACCTCTTTCCCAACTGTATTTAATTTGTATTTATTTATTTATTTTGCTCCTTTGCACCCCATTATTTTTATTTCTACTTTGCACATTCTTCCATTGCAAAACTACCATTCCAGTGTTTTACTTGCTATATTGTATTTACTTTGCCACCATGGCCTTTTTTGCCTTTACCTCCCTTCTCACCTCATTTGCTCACATTGTATATAGACTTGTTTATACTGTATTATTGACTCCATGTGTAACTCTGTGTCGTTGTATCTGTCAAACTGCTTTGCTTTATCTTTCCACTGGGATTCTCTGCCTCTAACCCTATTACAGGGGCTGAGTCACTGGCTTACTGGGGCTCTCTCATGCCGTCCCTGGAAGGGGTGCGTCACCTGAGTGGGTTGATTCACTGATGTGGTCATCCCTTGGGTTGTGCCATGGCGGAGATCTTTGTGGGCTATACTCGGCCCTGTCTCAGGATGGTAAGTTGGTGGTTGAAGATATCCCTCTAGTGGTGTGGGGGCTGTGCTTTGGCAAAGTGGGTGGGGTTATATCCTTCCTGTTTGGCCCTGTCCGGGGGTGTCCTCGGATGGGTCCACAGTGTCTCCTGACCCCTCCTGTCTCAGCCTCCAGTATTTATGCTGCAGTAGTTTATGTGTCGGGGGGCTAGGGTCAGTTTGTTATTTCTGGAGTACTTCTCCTGTCCTATTCGGTGTCCTGTGTGAATCTAAGTGTGCGTTCTCTAATTCTCTCCTTCTCTCTTTCTTTCTCTCTCTCGGAGGACCTGAGCCCTAGGACCATGCCCCAGGATTACCTGACATGATGACTCCTTGCTGTCCCCAGTCCACCTGGCCGTGCTGCTGCTCCAGTTTCAACTGTTCTGCCTTCTTATTATTCGAACATGCTGGTCATTTATGAACATTTGAACATCTTGGCCATGTTCATTTATAATATCCACCCGGCACAGCCAGAAGAGGACTGGCCACCCCACATATGCTCTCTCTAATTCTCTCTTTTTTTCTCTCTCTCGGAGGACCTGAGCCCTAGGACCATGCCCCAGGACTACCTGACATGATGACTCCTTGCTGTCCCCAGTCCATCTGACCGTGCTGCTGCTCCAGTTTCAACTGTTCTGCCTTATTATTATACGACAATGCTGGTCATTTATGAACATTTGAACATCTTGGCCATGTTCTGTTATAATCTCCACCCGGCACAGCCAGAAGAGGACTGGCCACCCCACATAGCCTGGTTCCTCTCTAGGTTTCTTCCTATGTTTTGGCCTTTCTAGGGAGTTTTTCCTAGCCACCGTGCTTCTACACCTGCATTGCTTGCTGTTTGGGGTTTTAGGCTGGGTTTCTGTACAGCACTTTGAGATATCAGCTGATGTACGAAGGGCTATATAAATACATTTGATTTGATTTGATTTTGATTTGAAGAGGGGGATGACCGCGGCCGCTTTCCAATCTTTAGGAATCTCAGACATTACGAAAGAGAGGATGAACAGACTAGTAATAGGTATTGCAACAATGGCGGCGGATCATTTTAGGAAGAGAGGGTCTAGATTGTCTCGTCTCTATGATTGAATTTTCCCCATTACGCTCACAGCATTTTAATGTAAGCAAGGATGTGCCAATTACGTAATATGCAGCACACTCACGCTGTGATGTTTAAAACATGCAGATGGGCACAAAATGAATCTGAATAGATGGAAGGGTTCGGCATTAACAAGCCAGAAAACCTCAGCCAGAGAGAGGGAGACTGAGTGAGATGTACTGTTTGTGCTGTGCTACAGCCCAATGTCTTGGGGGCGCAGGGACTTACATACATTTGATACGGCCCCCATGAATTGGACATTGATCGGGGCTACCCCCTTCCTCTCTTCAAATTCAGTTTTAACCCAGACCAATCACCAGATAGACGCTGCTAAAAGACCAAAGGCGGATAAATATCTAGGTGGAACATTACAGCTTCTCCCCATGTTGCCTTTCTTGTCTTCCGTTGGGCCTTTCCTTGAATAAACCCCCCCCCCCCCCCCCCCCCCCCTGCTAAATAGCAGCGCACGCACACGCACACGCACACGCACACGCACACACACACACACACACACACACACACACACACATTTTCACCTGATCCCATACTGTGAATAGTTGGAAGGGAAAACAAATATTTAAAAATGTCTGCCTCAATTAAACATTCACCTGACTTAAATATACATGTATAGGAAAGAGGCAAATATGCTTTCATAGATCAAATGTATCTTTCAACTATTAAATACGGCTGATGATTTTCTTGGTGTGAATGAAAAGGATTATAACTGGATTTAAGCTTCAAGGATATTGAAGGCCCACCCAATCACTGTGCCACTACCCATTGTCCAGCCGATAGACGGCCGTGTCGCCTACAAGGAATACAAATAAGGCCAACATCTTTAATTTGCGAACATTGTGTGTATTTCTACTTTGTTTGTTAAGATTTGATAATGTAGGCCAGGTTGAAATTATGAGATCAATGAATTCATAGTAAGTGGTGTATTGTAGTGAATCAGGCATGTAGCGTGTAAATTGCTCCTATATGTCACTCTGGATAAGAACGTCTGCTAAATGACTTAAAATGTCGAATGTAAATGTGTTTCCACACACAACGGGGACAATGTTTTTTCTCCACCTCAAGCAATCAGGTCACTGGCAGTTCAGTGTCCAGACATCCATACCAATTGACATTTCCCTAATGAGACACCATGATCTTATTCGGAGAGGCCTGCCCTGGGTGCGCTTTCTCTTAGCACTCATATTTTATATGCCACACGTGTTCATACTGAGAACAGGCAGAAAGGGGAAATTGACTTGACTATTATTAATAGCTAATTTTCTATGGATTTTCAATACTTTTTGACATTGTGCTTGCAACCACAATCCACTGACATGAAAAGCTATGGTCTTTTCATGTCAATAGTATAGTTTTCGTCTGAGTGAGTCATCACCATATTCCCCTCCATTTACAGGAAAGCTGAAGGAGTATTCGGTTAACCTTGAAATGGGAAGGGAAATATACTGTACTGGACAAAATGTAAAAAGCTTTAGATGTGATCCTGAAACAGAAGGAAAATCCCACATAGATATAACACACCATTCCCCTTCATAAAGATTTTCTGTGATAGAATCTGTTTATTATCATTAGGCCTAATATCTGGGTTAGAATTGAAATCCCTCTCCAGTGGCTATGGTTGATACTTATGGTAAACTTCAGGGTGACAGTAGACCTCGCTGTTGCAAAAGTGTTAAAACATGAGTTAAGTCAATTCGCCCGGTACACAAACAATGTGGGTTAATTAAAGTAATCTTATTCTAATCCCTTAGGTTACACATGAACTCTGTACAATCTTCCTGCCGTGAAAAAAATTAGGACATAGGGAAAAACTTGCTTGTTTGTGACTACAGTCCCTCCCAGTCATGGTCGTTCTCTTTGGCATGCCTTGGCACGGGTCTCCTATGGAGAAGGCTCTAAATTCACACTCACCTTTTAGTTCGTCAACCATGTCCTTAGATTGATCCTGAGAGCTAAACAATGTGTTTTGTTTGGTTGGAAGCCTGCCTTGTCACGTGGAGATTCCTGTGCTCACTGATGTAATGGACCTGCTGTGATAGTAGTTCTCTCACAATGAATATAATGCTAATCACATCATTGGAGAAATGTATTTCATTGCTGCAAATTTTGCGCCCCATTGATTTGAAGCGCAAAACCAGGACGTTATAATGACCAATTATCCTATTTACCCCAAATTGCACTTCTATGCTGGACTGATAGTAAGAAAATTAAAGAGGTTAGCAATTGTTTCATATTAAATCATAACAGTACGTGCTTCCGGCAGAAGGCTGACTTTCTCACAGAGATTCAATTACACGCTCTTATACTCAGTTCGGAGGAGAAATAAAAACATTCAGGAAGCCCTGAAAGAAAAACAGCCTCTCATTTATCAGAGTAAACAAAAGCCTTTGAAGCTGGGCATTTAAAATAGGATTTCCATAAATAAGTCAACTATTCACCGATGTGAATGCTTCGAATACACTGTTTGTGAAATAACAAAGGCAGAGTTGTGCGCTCCTCAAGGTTTATTTGTGACGGTAATCAACTTCAGCTGAGAAACCTGGTGATCCTTTAGAAAATGTAGCCCTATTTGGGAGCCGGTCCAAAGATAACAATTTTACTGTTCCCCCATATCCACTCTCAGCGATATATTCATCATCATCATTATCCATGTGATAATAAAACATTTGAAAAGCCTGAGCAAACAGTCATGTTGCCAGTATATATCTACTGGCCGGATAAATAATAAATATTAGACCATCTGCTCTAAATATGAATTTGAAAGGGGAAGCTGCATAAACACTCTGTCACATATTCAGTGTTCTTTGTTCATCTTTGTGTTGTGATGTCTTGTGTTTGCGCATCAGGAAAATGGCTTGGAAATTATTCCAAAATTGCAGAAATACGACTGCATCGCTTGGGCAGAACTATGAAACAAGTAACAACAGGGATTTAGGTTAATAATAAACACCACCATTTGTACTTTATTGATCATCAGCAAAATGACACCAGGCCATTTCATAGAAGCCTTGCAGTTCTTAGTCAGAGGAATGGACAATGGGGTCCTTTATGACAACCCGGAGGCACTACTCCATTTGAGACATTTCCATATCATTGCTGTGCTTCACAACCATGTGACGCCCTGACAGTGTAACATTCAAAGAAAAAAACGAACAACAATGAAAACCACAACCTGTTGCTCCTTCATTCATTCATTAACTTGCTTGCTTTCAACTACAGTTACTCCATGCTTAATGGCTTCTGGTTATCTCCCTTTTTAGGTATGTTTACATTTTGTGTCATGGCTGGAGAACGTATGTGTCAGATCAATTCCACAAAGTCTTCAAAGGCCATCTTTGCGTGCATGAGTCTGGTAGCCGCTGTTTGGTTCCATGTCTAGAGACCTCCAGGGCCCATGCCTCAGCTATCGGTATAGAGGCTCAGGCTGGTGAGTGGCGGGTCTATAGAGCTGCTGTAACCGCACCGGTCTGGTTGGCCAGCCACCGGGTAATTGTCCAATGACCCGTAGGTTCACAGGGTGCCCATGTCCCGAGAACTGGGCATTTGGGCTCAGGATGTGGGTCTGGCCCGGCTGGGAGTCCAGCGGAGGTAGACTGGCGTGGGACGGGGCAGAGGGCAAGGTGGTTGGCAGGGGGAAGTGGGGCAGCAGGATGGCGGGGGTGAGGCCGTAGCGGAGCTGGAAGACCCGGGGCGGGCCCTGGGCCACGAAGCCGTTGGGCTGCTGGGTTTCAGGGTGCTCGTCTCTCTTCACCTCCTGCGCCTTGTCCTCTCGCTCCTCTAGCTTTTTGGGTTTGCTGGAATTCTCTTTGGCTCGGCTGAGCTCCTGGATTTTCTCTGCCTGAACACGGCGGATGTGGTAGCTCTTCCTGGAGCTTTGGAAGGAATCCAGGAACCCCTCCAAGGGCACATTCCCCTCCATGAACTTCTCCAGGAGGTCCTGTGAAGCAGAGGCCCAGGTATCAGAAGCCAGGAAGTCTAACAAAAGGATTCACAACCCCTGGGTACAGTGTAAACACAACCCCACATGTAAAACGGGGTTTCACATTGTAATGCTTGCCATGAACTTTGACACAGATGTGTTGATAATTTAATTGCAAGATATATTATTTTACATGGGCCAAAATGGTATATCCAGTATCACTTCCACTGGAACAGCCCTAGAATGACTGTAATCAGTCTGACTGGCAACTGTACCCCCAGTCATTGGGAGCAGGTGGAAAAACCTGTCTAGCCTAGTATTGGGGGAGTGAATAATTGATTACAGTCTGCACAGCCCACCTCCCCACTCTAACCTCTGCCTGAGCATACTCAATAGGAAGAACTCAATTAGCAGGAAGCGACCGGCTACGCACACAAAAAAGGTTTGGGTCATTACTGTGTATCTTCCATATCAGAGCAGCACAAATGGTCCCCATGGTACCACCATAATTTCCCTGGACATTTCTTTATTCATAATTGCCAGCTGTAGATGGCTTGACACTAGGCTTGGGCAATATACTGTATATTGGGTGATATACCGTTTACCTGTATACTGGGGTATTCGAAATACCAACGGTTTATTATATTTTTTCAATCCCCTCCTGGATCAAGATCCCTGTTGCCTAAATTGTTTTGTGCGTCAATATATTCATATATTTTTTCAATCCCCTTGTGTGCACATTCGGTAATACCCTATACCCCGGTATTGTACAGAAACGGTATGCCGGTATGAAATCTGGATACCGCCTAACCCTACACAATCAACTCTCTATGATGTTACCTTCGGCCTCGGGGGCTGAAATCTGTCAGCTTCAACAGGGAGCCGCTAAAGATATTAATGAGTGGCACTGGCGATACACAAAACCAAATTGCTGGAACACACAAAATAACCCACCCTTACTGCCATTCATTAGATACAGTGGGGCAAAAAAAGTATTTAGTCAGCCACCAATTATGCAAGTTCTCCCACTTAAAAAGATGAGAGAGGCCTGTAATTTTCGTCATAGCTACACTTCATCTATGACAGACAAAATGAGAAAAAAAAATCCAGAAAATCTACCATTTTCAAAAAAAATTAGGATTTTTTATTTATTTATTTGCAAATTATGGTGGAAAATAAGTATTTGGTCAATAACAAAAGTTTCTCAATACTTTGTTATATACCCTTTGTTGGCAATGACAGAGGTCAAACATTTTCTGTAAGTCTTCACAAGGTTTTCACACACTGTTGCTGGTATTTTGGCCCATTCCTCCATGCAGATCTCCTCTAGAGCAGTGATGTTTTGGGGCTGTTGCTGGGCAACACAGACTTTCAACTCCCTCCAAAGATTTTCTATGGGGTTGAGATCTGGAGACTGGCTAGGCCACTCCAGGACCTTCAAATGCTTCTTACGAAGCCACTCCTTCGTTGCCCGGGCGGTGTGTTTGGGATCATTGTCATGCTGAAAGACCCAGCCACGTTTCATCTTCAATGCCCTTGCTGATGGAAGGAGGTTTTCACTCAAAATCTCACGATACATGGCCCCATTCATTCTTTCCTTTACACGGATCAGTCGTCCTGGTCCCTTTGCAGAAAAACAGCCCCAAAGCATGATGTCTCCACTCCCATGCATTCACAGTAGGTATGGTGTTCTTTGGATGCAACTCAGCATTCTTTGTCCTCCAAACACGATGAGTTGAGTTTTTACCAAAAAGTTATATTTTGGTTTCATCTGACCATATGACAATCTCCCAATCTTCTTCTGGATCATCCAAATGCTCTCTAGCAAACTTTAGACGGGCCTGGACATGTACTGGCTTAAGCAGGGGGACACGTCTGGCACTGCAGGATTTGAGTTCCTGGCGGCGTAGTGTGTTACTGATGGTAGGCTTTGTTACTTTGGTCCCAGCTCTCTGCAGGTCATTCACTAGGTCCCCCCGTGTGGTTCTGGGATTTTTACTCACCGTTCTTGTGATCATTTTGACCCCAAGGGGTGAGATCTTGCGTGGAGCCCCAGATCGAGGGAGATTATCAGTGGTCTTGTATGTCTTCCATTTCCAAATAATTGCTCCCACAGTTGATTTCTTCAAACCAAGCTACTTACCTATTGCAGATTCAGTCTTCCCAGCCTGGTGCAGGTCTACAATGTTGTTTCTGGTGTCCTTTGACAGCTCTTTGGTCTTGGCCATAGTGGAGTTTGGAGTGTGACTGTTTGAGGTTGTGGACAGGTGTCTTTTATACTGATAACAAGTTCAAACAGGTGCCATTAATACAGGTAACGAGTGGAGGACAGAGGAGCCTCTTAAAGAAGAAGTTACAGGTCTGTGAGAGCCAGAAATCTTGCTTGTTTGTAGGTACCAAATACTTATTTTCCAGCATAATTTGCAAATAAATTCATAAAAAATCCTACAATGTGATTTTCTGGATTTTTTCTTCTCATTTTGTCTGTCATAGTTGAAGTGTACCTATGATGAAAATTACAGGCCTCTCATCTTTTTAAGTGGGAGAACTTGCACAATTGGTGGCTGACTAAATACGTTTTTGCCCCACTGTATATTGATTGTGTGAAATCCATTTAATAAACAAATAGGCTATTTATTATGGCCACGAGCTGGACGGCCTTTCATGGATATATGTTGGAAGGATAGTCTATGGTAGTAAGCCTTTGTCATTATGGGAACGTGCTGTATAGGACTATGGTCTGTGCACGTTTATACAGTCACTTCCTTACAGTATATGGTTTGTGAAATTAAGGTTTACAAGGGCCACTTGCTAATGGATCAAGCTCAATAAATGTGTAGTGCCATACATTCCTCTCCAAATAAAATGTTATATCACCTAGAAACGTATGAGGTCGGATTAAATGTGTATAGTTTGCACCAATTGCCCTGTAAAAAAAAAAACCTTCCTACAAGGGTAAAAACATACCAATGTGGGCATGTTTGCTGTGTAGTCTCTTGGTTAAAGTAATGAAGGAGCTGAATGTAGTTGTATGAAAATTGTAGCTGTAGGTTAATGAGGTATTTAAATTGTTCAGTAAACCGTGGCAGTCAACGTGCAGTGCACATTAAAAAAGTAGCTGATGCGGGTAACAAAACTACACTTATATATTGGGATATTCTTTTTGTATCGTATAATTTTAACCATATCACAATATTATTTTTACGCTCGTTTGCTGTAACTACAACAAAACTCCAGTATTTGTCCATCATAGCTTGTTTTCTATCTTCTTTTTAAATATAGAAACCTTTTGTTTTTCCATGGCTGATCAAAACATTTTTTTTCTCATGGCTCTCTCATGTCCCTCTGAAGCAGATATATGGTGAGCAATATTTTTGGAACATTGAATCACAATAATATCACAGTATCGAATCGCAATACATATAGAATTGTGAGAATTGGCATACATATCGTACCGCCACTTAAATATCATGATAATATCGTATCGTGAGGTCTGTGTGTATTTCTATTAACCGTCTAGTCATCTATAACATTATGTGTTTAATAAGAAAATTAACATTTGAAAGACCTGAATATTTTTAAATCAATAGGTCAAGGCAAATGTTCTCGTTCAAATTGTAGACATTTCTATTGAAATCGTGGCCAGATGTAATATAGTGCACAGAAAACTTTGGGCAAAATTCTTTGTTTGATCTCGCTTGAAAAAGGCAACCAGTTCAGTGTGGATCCTAACTCCTGCAGGCTTGAATACTCAAGTATGCATGAGTTTCATAGACTATTCCTAGAATTTGTCCGATTTTAATGGAGCGCAGAATGAACAAGTGTGGCCTGGCTGTCGACTTACGTGGAGGCTTTTCAATGATTCTACACTAGTGCTGACAATGCAAAGAACACACTCAGTGGTTAATGCTAAGTCCCAACAATAGAGCTCAGGCTTTGGAATTACCTCAGACTGTTCCTCAGCACGCGCCACATCTTCGTGGAGAAGATTCTGTGCTGTTTGGAGGCTGTGCTTCTGTGTGTGGGGCACTGCAAGGACAAGGAAACATAATTGATTCACAAGGAATGACAGTGACAGAGGGATCAGTTAATTACATAAAAGAGCTTACCAAAAAGAGTGACTTATGACTAGCTCAAGACTGAGGGTGGTTCAGTCAATGAGAAACCAGGAGAGATTAAATCATTTTTTGGGGCTCGGAGAGAGGGTCTAGGGAGCTGCAAACGTTGCCTGTGAGCAAACATTTCAAAACATTGAGGTTTGTTCAGCAGAAGAAGACCCAGTCGCTTCTGTCTCAGTCTGTCAACCAACCGGTGAGAGAGACATCCACACATCAAGGTTCCACTTCCATTGAATAATATTTGCAGTGTCATCGGTAGGCAGAGTACGAATTAAACAATGAAATTCGGGGGTCTCTATTTTCTTCATGGAACCTAAACATTTTCTGGGCCTAATAGTAAAGACATCATATAATCATGTTTTTTTTATTCACTTTTTTATTTTGGCATGAACATAACGTAATCTTATTGAACAACAAATCACTTCAAAAAGTATGCTACCTGCGCATGTATGTCCACTACAAAATAATTCCAGCATCCAAACATTGAACTGTGCACTCGAGACATTTGTTACAAAACACCAAAAAGTGTAATGACAGTAACATTAGCACTTTCAAAATATTATACTAAGGAAAATGTTTTTAAATATACACTACCGTTCAAAAGTTTGGGGTCACTTAGAAATGTCATTGTTTTTGAAAGCAAAGCACATTTTTTGTCCATTAAAATGACATCAAATTTATCAGAAATACAGTGTAGACATTGTTAATGTTGTAAATGACTATTTTAGCTGAAAACGGCAGATTTTTTATGGAATATCAACATAGGTGTACTGAGGCCCATTATCAGCAACCATCACCATCACTGTTCCAATGGCACATTGTGTGAGCTAATCCAAGTTTATCATTGTAAAAAGCTAATTGATCATTAGAAAACCCTTTTGCAATTATGTTAGCACAGCAGAAAACTGTTGTTCTGATTAAAGAGGCAATAAAACTGGCCTTCTTAAGACTAGTTGAGTATCTGGAGCATCAGCATTTGTGGGTTCAATTACAGGCTCAAAATGGCCAGAAACAAAGACCTTTCTTCTGAAACTCGCCAGACTATTCTTGTTCTGAGAAATTAAGGGTATTCCATGCAGGAAATTTCCAAGAAACTGAAGATCAATGTCAACAGTGAACAGGCGCCTCCGGGATGCTGGACTTCTAGGCAGAGTTCCTCTGTCCAGTGTCTGTGTTCTTTTGCCCATCTTAATATTTTATTTTTATTGGCCAGTCTGAGATATGGCTTATTCTTTTTCTTTTTTTCGCCTCTTCACTGTTGCCCCACCAATCTGGTTTACTGACCTCTGCCTGCCATTGACCTGCCTTTTGCCTGCCCCTGTTTGATTTAATAAACTATTGTTACTTCGACATTGTCTACATCTGGGTCTTACCTGAAACGTGATAGTAGGATCAGTCCAATTATTCTTTAATTCTGATTTATAAAGATTTTCATAGAAGCTTATCAATTTGTTATTAATAGCATTGTTGTTTCTAATTAAATACATTTTATCATAATTTTAAAAAATTATAACTGGTTTGTCATGTATCCATTTGTCATTTTTTACCCATTTTTCTCCCCAATTTCGTGGTATCCAGTTGGTAGTTACAGTCTTGTCTCATCGCTGCAACTCCGAGGCGAAGGTTGAGAGCCGTGCATCCGCCGAAACACAACCCAACCAAGCGGCAATGCTTCTTGACACAATACCCACTTAACCCGGAAGGCAGCCGCACCATTGTGTCGGAGGAAACACTGTACACCTGGCGACCGTGTCAGCGTGCACTGCGCCCAGCAAGCCGTAGGAGTCGCTAGTGCGCGATGGGACAAGGACATCACTGCCGGGCCAAACCCTCCCCTAACCCGGACAACGCTAGGCCAATTGTGCGCCGCCCCATGGGTCTCCCGGTCACGGCCGGCTGCGACAGAGCTTGGACTCTAACCCAGAATCTCTAGTGGTACAGCTAGCACTGCGATGCAGTGCCTTAGACCACTGCACCACTCGAGCGTCCAGCATACTTAAATTCACACAGGACACCTGATAAGACAGGAGAATTACACCAGATATAACAGACTGACCCTAGCCCCCCAGCACATAGACTATTGCAGCATAGATACTGTAGACTGAGACAGGGGTGGGTCGGGGGACACTGTGGCCCCGTCCGAAGATAAATTGAGCTCTGTAG
The DNA here is from genome assembly GCF_002021735.2 of Oncorhynchus kisutch. Lineage (NCBI taxonomy): Eukaryota > Metazoa > Chordata > Actinopteri > Salmoniformes > Salmonidae > Oncorhynchus > Oncorhynchus kisutch. The sequence goes on along the minus strand of NC_034179.2, from coordinate 38,689,205 downwards.
AAGAAAGCCCTGCCTCCAGCAGTTTGCTTAGAAATTCTAAGGACAATAAGGAGGCCTGCATCTTGTGACCTTAGAGTTTGTATAGGTATGTACAGCAGGACCAAATTGGAGAGATAGGTAGTGACAAGCCATGTAATGTTTCGTAGGTTAGCAGTACAACCAGGTGTACAGTGTTTCCCCCGACACATTGGTGCAGCTGGCTTCCGGGTTAAGTGGGCATTGTGTCAAGACGCAGTGCAGCTTGGTTGGTTTTTGTTTCAGAGGACAAACGGCTCTCGACCTTTGCCTCTCTCTCTCGAGTCCGTACGGGAGTTGCAATGATGAGACAAGACTGTAACTACCAATTGGATACGAGGAAATTGTGGAGAAAAAGGCAAAAAAATATATATAATCCTCTCTACCTCCCCTCCCGGACTACATGGCCTGATGACTCCTGGCCTCCTGGCTGTCCCCAGTCCACCTTAGATCTGACGAGCCCATGCATCAGTGACCGTACGTACATACCCCAACCAGAAGCCATGGATTACAGGCAACATCCACACTAGGCTAAAGGCAACAGCTGCCGCTTTCAAGGAGCGGGACTCTAAACCGGAAGCTTATAAGAAATTCCGCTATGACCTCCGATGAACCATCAAACAGGCAAAGCTTCAATAGACGACTAAGATCGAATCGTACTACATTGGCTCTGAAGCTTGTTGGATGTGGCAGGGCTTGCAAACCATTACAGACCACAAAGGGAAGCACAGCCGAGAGCTGCCAATGACACAAGCCTACCAGACAAGCTAAACTACTTCTATGCTCGCTTCGAGGCAAATAACATTGAAACATGCATGAGAGCTGTTCCAGAAGACTGTGTGATCACGCTCTCCGCAGCCGATGTGAGTAGGACCTTTAAGCAGGTCAACATTCACAAGGCCACAGGGCCAGACAGATTAACAGGAAGTGTACTGCGTGCATGTGCTGACCAACTGGCAAGTGTCTTCACTGTCATTTTCAACCTTTCCCTGTCTGAGTCATGTTTTAAGCAGACAACCATAGTGCCTGTGCCCAAGAACACTAAGGTAACCTGCCTAAATGACTGCCCACCCGTAGCACTCACATCTGTAGCCATGAAGTGCTTTGAAAGGCTGGTCATGGCTCACATCAACATCATTATCCCAGAAACCCTAGACCCAGGCCAATTTGCATACAGCTTCCTGCCATCCAGGATCTCTATACCAGACGGTGTCAGGTAGGAAGGTCCTAAAAATTGTCAAAGACCAACCACACTAGTCACAGACTGTTCTCTCTGCTACCACACGGAAAGCGGTACCGGAGCACCAAGTCTAAGTCCAAGAGACTTCTAAACAGCTTCTATCCCCAAGCCATAAGACTCCTGAAAATCTAATCAAATGGCTACCCAGACAATTTGCATTGCCCATCACCCCCCACCCCCTCTAATACGCCGCTGCTACTCTCTGTTGTTATCATCTATGCATAGTCACTTTAAGAATTCTACCTACATGTACATATTACCTCAACTAACTGGTACCCCAGCACATTGACTCTCCGGTACCCCCTTGTAAATAAGCTCAGCAAAAAAATAAACATCCCTTTTCAGGACCCTGTCTTTCAAAGATAATTTGTAAAAATCCAAATAACTTCACATATCTTCATTGTAAAGGGTTTAAACACCATTTCCCATGCTTGTTCAATGACCCATAAACAATTAATGAACATGCACCTGTGGAACGGTCGTTAAGATACTAACAGCTTACAGACGGTAGGCAATTAAGATCACAGTTATGAAGAATTAGGACACTAAAGAGGCCTTTCTACTGACTCTGAATAACACCAAAAGAAAGATGCCCAGGGTCCCTGCTCATCTGTGTGAACGTGCCTTAGGCACGCTGCAAGGAGGCATGAGGACTACAGATGTGACCAGGGCAATAAATTGCAATGTCCTTACTGTGAGACACCTAAGACAGCGATACAAGGAGACAGGATGAACAGCTGATCGTCCTCACAGTGGCAGACCATGTGTAACAACACCCGCACAGGATCGGTACATCCGAACATCACACCTGCAGGACAGGTACAGGATGGCAACAACAACTGCCCGAGTAACACCAGGAATGCATAATCCCTCCATCAGTGCTCAGACTGTCCGCAATAGGCTGAGAGAGGCTGGATTGAGGGCTTGTAGGCTTGTTGTAAGGCAGGTCCTCCCTCACCAGACATCACCGGCAACAACGTCACCTATGGGCACAAACCCACTGTCGCTGGACCAGACAGGAGAGGCAAAAAGAGCTCTTCACTGATGAGTCACAGTTTTGTCTCACCAGGGGTGATGGTCGGATTTGCGTTTATCATCAAAGAAATGAGCGTTACACCGAGGCCTGTACTCTGGAGCGGATCGATTTGGAGGTGGATGGCCCGTCATGGTCTGGGGCGGTGTGTCACAACATCATCGGGCTGAGCTTATTGTCATTGCAGGAAATCTCAACCCTGTGCGTTACAGGGAAGACATCCTCCTCCCTCATGTGGTACCTTTCCTGCAGGCTCATCCTGACACGACCCTCCACCCAACATGACAATGCCACCAGCCATACTGCTCGTTCTGTGCGTTATTTCCTGCAAGACAGGAATGTCAGTGTTTTGCCATGGCCAGCGAAGAGCCCGGATCTCAATCCCATTGGGACCTGTTGGATCGGAGGGTGAGGGCTAGGGCCATTCCCCCCAGAAATGTCCGGGAACTTTCAGGTGCCTTGGTGGAAGAGAGGGGTGACATCTCACAGCAAGGTGTGAAGCATGGTGGTGGCAGCATCATGCTGTGGGGATGTTTTTCAGTGGCAGGGACTGGGAGACTAGTCAGGATCGAGGTAAAGATGAACCAAGCAAAGTACAGAGAGATCCTTGATGAAAACCTGCTCCAGAGTACTCAGGACCTCAGAATGGGCCGGAGATTCACCTTCCAACAGGGCAACGACCCTAGGCACACAACCAAGACAACGCAGGAGCGGCTTCGGTACAAGTCTCTGAATGCCTTTGAGTGGCCTAGCCAGAGCCCAGACTGGAACCCGATCGAACATCCCTGTTTCTGAAGTGCCAGGACCGTCTCCTAAAGTTGATTCAGCTGCACCACCAGTACAGAGATTGCTCAGGAATGGCAGCAGGCAGGTGTGAGTGCATCTACACGCACAGTGAGGCAAAGACTTTTGGAGGATGGCCTGGTGTCAAGAAGGGCAGCAAAGAAGCCACTTCTGTCCAGGAAAAACATCAGGGACAGACTGATATTCTGCAAAAGGTACAGAAATTGGACTGCTGGGGACTGGGGTAAAGTCATCTTCTCTGATGAATCCCCTTTCCGATTGTTTGGGGCATCCGGAAAAAAGCTTGTCCGGAGAAGACCAGGTGAACGCTACCATCAGTCCTGTGTCATGCCAACAGTAAAGCATCCTGAGACCATTCATGTGTGGGGTTGCTTCTCAGCCAATGGTGTGGGCACACTCACAATTTTGCCTAAGAACACAGCCATGAATAAAGAATGGTATCAACACATCCTCCGAGAGCAACTTCTCCCAACCATCCAGGAACAGTTTGGTGATGAACAATGCCTTTTCCAGCATGATGGAGCACCTTACCAGAAGGCAAAAGTGATAACTAAGTGGCTCGGGGAACAAAAAAATCTATATTTTGGGTCCATGGCCAGGAAACTCCCCAGGCCTTAATCCCATTGAGAACTTGTGGTCAATCCTCAAGAGGCGGGTGGACAAAACAAAAACCAACACATTTTGACAAACTCTAAGCATTGATTATGCAAGAATGGGCTGCCATCAGTCAGGATATGGCCCAGAAGTGAATTGACAGGAGGTCTTGAAAAAGAAGGGTCAACCCTGCAAATATTGACTCTTTGCATACTTCATGTAATTGTCAATAAAAGCCTTTGACACTTATGAAATGCTTGTAATTATACTTCAGTATTAAATAGTAATATCTGACAAAAATATCTAAAGACACTGAGGCAGCAGACTTTGTGAAAATTTATATTTGTGTCATTCTCAAAACTTTTGGCCACGACAGTACATGTGGATGTATTTCAAGGCCTACCTTCAAACTCAGTGCCTCTTCGCTTGACATCATGGGAAAATCAAACGAAATCAGCCAAGACCTCAGAATAAAAATTGTAGACCTCCAGAAGTCTGGTTCATCATTGGTAGCAATTTCCAAACGCCTGAAGGTACCACGTTCATCTGAACAAACAATAGTACGCAAGTATAAACACCTTGGGACCACGCAGCCATCATATCGCTTAGGAAGGAGATGTGTTCTGTCTCCTAGAGATGAACATACTTTGGTGCGAAAAGTGCGACTCAATCCCAGAACAACAGCAAAGGACCTTGTGAAGATGCTGGAGGAAGCAGGTACAATAGTATCTATATCCACAGTAAAATGAGTCCTATATCGACATAACCTGAAAGGGCGCTCAGCAAGGAAGCAGCCACGGCTCCAAAACCGCCATAAAAAAGCCAGACTACCGTTTGCAACTGCACATGGGGAAAAATATCATACTTTTTGGAGAAATGTCCTCTGGTCTGATGAAACAAAAATAGAACTGTTTGGCCATAAGGACCATCCTTATGTTTGGAGGAAAAAGGGGGAGGCTTCCATCCCAACTGTGAAGCACGGGGGTGGCAGCATCATGTTGTGGGGGTGCTTTGCTGCAAGAGGGACTGGTGCACTTCACAAATTGATATAATCATGAGGGAGAAAAACTACTTGGATATATTGAAGCAACATCTCAAGACAACAGTCAGGAAGTTAAAGCTTGGTCGCAAATAGGTCTTCCAAATGGACAATGACCCCAAGCATACTTCCATAGTTGTGGCAAAATGGCTTAAGGACAACAACGTCAAGGTATTTGAGCGGCCATCACAAAGCCCTGACCTCAATCCAGTAGAACATTTGTGGGCAGAACTGAAAAAACATGTGCAAGCAAGGAGGCCTACAAACCTGATTCAGTTACACCAGCTCTGTCAGGAGGAATAGGCCAAAATTCACCCAACTTATTGTGGGAAGCATGTGGAAGGCAACCCGAAACATTTGACCCAAGTTAAACCATTTAAAGGCAATGCTACCAAATACGAATTAAGTGTATGCAAACTTCTGACCCACTGGGAATGTGAAAGAAATAAAATATTAAATAAATAATTCTCTCTACTATTATTCTGACAATTCACATTCTTAAAAAAAAGTGGTGATCTTAAATGACCTAAAACAGGGAATTTTTACTAGGACAAAATGTCAGGAATTGTGAAAAACTGAGTTAAAATGTATTTGGTTAAGGTGTATGTAAACTTCCGACTTCAACTGTACATATTACCACAACTACTTCGTACCCCTGCACATTGACTCGGTACCGCTACTCCTTGTATATAGCCTTGCTATTTTTATATTATCGTGTTACTACTTCCTTTTTTAAATGTAGCAAATTTTAACTTTTTAACTTAAACGTGCTCGTAAGTAAGCATTTCACAGTAAAGTCTACAACTGTTGTATTCTAAACATGTGACAAATCTAATTTGATTAGAGCGGTGTGGGTGTCGTGCACGTGCTGTCATGGGGTCTGGGACCCGGGGTGTCGCCACGCCAGGGTTGGGTAGGTTATTTTCTCAATGTAATCAGTTACGTAATCTGATTACATTCCGTTACCTTTAGATCAATTTCCCCTTAAGAGGTATTAGAAGATGACAAACATTTATGTTACCAATTGAACCACATCTATTGCAAGATAAATCAATGTTAAAGTCTACATAGCTGGTCATATATGGATGTTAAATTTGACTTTAGTGGTTGGTTATGTATGCATCTTCTAACCCATCGCTTTATACTACATATAATAACACGATTAAATGATATCTTCCCATTAAAAACCAAAGTCTATTAGAATTCCATAACAGCGCAAACTGGCCCTAACCAGAATAGAAAGAGAAGCGGGAGGCCACGGTGCACACCTGGGCAAGAGGACAAGTACATTAGAGTGTCTAGTTTGAGAAACAGACGCCTCACAAGTCCTCAACTGACAGCTTCATTAAATAGTAACGCAAAACACCAGTCTCAACATCAACAGTGAAGAGGCAACTTCAGGATGCTGGCGGCGCTGGGCAGACGGGTGGCTCAGGCGGCGCTGGGCAGACGGGTAGCTCAGGCGGCGCTGGGCAGACGGGTAGCTCAGATGGCGCTGGGCAGACGGGAGGCTACGGCAACGCTGGAGAGGAAGGCTCTGGCAGCGCTGGACTAAGGAGCTCTGGCACCTCTGGAATGAGGGGCTCTGGAGCCTCTGGACTGAGGGGCGGGAGCTCTGGCAGCGCCGAACAGGCGGGGGACTCCGGCTGCGCTGGAGAGGAGGAAGGCTCTAGCAGCGCCGGAGAGGCGGAAGACTCCGGCAGCGCTGGAGAGGAGGAAGGCTCCGGCAGCGCTGGACAGGCGGGAGCACCTGTAAGGATGAGACGGAGAGACAGCCTGGTGCGGGGGGATGCCACTGGAGGGCTGGTGCGTGGAGGTGGTACCGGATAGACCAGACCGTGCAGGCGCACTGGAGCTCTTGAGCACCGCGCCTGCCCAACCTTACCCGTGCCAGTGCGGCGAGGTGGAATAGCCCGCACTGGGCTATGCAGGCGAACCGGGGACACCGTGCGCAAGGCTGGTGCCATGTAAGCCGGCCCAAGGAGACGCACTGGAGACCAGATGCGTAGAGCCGTCTTCATGGCACTTGGCTCGATGCCCACTCTAGCCCGGCCGATACGCAGAGCTGGAATGTACCGCACCGGGCTATGCACCCACACTGGGGACACCGTGCGCTCCACCGCATAACACGGTGCCTCTCGCCCCCCGGTAAGCACAGGAAGTTGGCTCAGGTCTCCTACCTGGCTTCGCCATACTTCCTGTGTGCCCCCCCAATATATTTTTGGGGCTGCCTCTCGGGCTTCCTTGCCAGCCGTGTTCGCATTGCCAACCTCATTCTCCTGTAACCTTCCGCGTACTGCTCCATCGAATCCCAGGCGGGCTCCGGCACTCTCCCTGGGTCGACCGCCCACCTGTCTATCTCCTCCCAAGTTGTGTAGTCCAGATTCTGCTCCCATGTCCCGAAATCCTGACATCGCTGTTGCTGTTCCTGCTGCTGCTGCTGCTGCCTCTGTTCCTTCTCCTGCTGCTGCTTTTGCTGCAGCTGCTGTTTACCACGCCGCTTGGTCCTGTTGTGGTGGGTGATTCTGTAAGGGATTTCTTCCATTGACGGAGAGGCGGACCAAAGCGCAGCGTGGTTATATTGATTCATGTTTAATAAAAAAAGATAAACACGAAACACGACTTTTTTAATCAGAACAACAGTTTTCAGCTGTTCTAACATAATTGCAAAAGGGTTTTCTAATGATCAATTAGCCTTTTAATCACACAATGTGCCATTGGAACACAGGAGAGATGGTTGTGATAATGGGCCACTGTACGCCTATGTAGATATTCCATTAAAAAGCTGCAGTTTACAGCTACAATAGTAATTTACAACATTAACAATATCTACACTGTATTTCTGATCAATTTGATGTTATTTTAATGGACAAAAAATGTGCTTGTCTTTCAAAAACAAGGATATTTCTAAGTGACCCCAAACTTTTGAACGATAGTGTGTGTATATATATATATAATTTATAAGTTTAAAAATGGATGTAGCAACTACAGATTGCCCCATTAAGTCTATCAAAAGTGTGTGAGTTTGAGAATGTGTCCATTGGGCCTATGGATGTATTTTTTAAATCAGCATGAATTAGATTGAGCAATAAAAACCCAACTTTTAATCCATAGGCTTGGATTCGCACACTGTCCACTTGTTTCAAAAACAATGATTGATAGGCAGGTTAAACTTCTTGAATTCAGCCATTATTGGGTTCAAATACACATTTAGATTTGTGAACAGCCATCCACAACAACCACAATCCCTAAGGCGCAAATAGCTTAATGAGAGAGCAGCAGTGTGATTCACGTCATTGCGCTATGTAGATATCAATAATAAGTGATATCCGTATCACCGTAGACTACAACCACTGCTGTCATCCTTACCTCCAAGCGTTTATTCAAGATGGATAATCTTTGGATGCCGACAGCAGTCGCACTATTGGAAGACATAGCTTGGACTGTAGCCTACAAAAGCCTATTCCTGCTCTTTTCCCGTGATCCATCAAACCCATTTGCTGTGTCATCATAGTGGTCTCTGACTTGTGGTCAGACTCATTCAGGTGGAACAAACTTAAACTTGTGGCTTTTTTCAGTGTTGAATTGAATGTCATTGAGAAGACAGAGAAGTGTCAAAGGTTTTTTTTCCGCAAACATCCTTTCTGAATTTAAAAGTAATCCTTGAAGTAACCATCTAGTTTTTCAAAAATATCTGTAATCTGACTACAATATTGTTGCGGATTACATATACCATTTTTCGTAACCCGTTACTCCCCAACCCTGGCCGCCGCACTGTAGTGGTAGATCTGGTGACGGATTTTACTGAAAAAACACTGACCACAGTTGAAACAAGCCCATGTTAATCTGTATATGAACTGGTTATTAATAATACATTTGAAAAAGAGAAGGCAGTATATTGAACATTTTGTGAAATCCTTTGAAAACTTCCTTGGACAATTCTTTCAGTAAAGCATACAGTATAAAGGTCTCCAAGCAAGCCAACAGAAAGAAGACCAATTTCATGACTGAACTGCAGCTGACATTGTCTCATCAATGGCTATTAGATAGAATTTCTGCTGACTGGTATGCCTGAAGCACCGCAGCTAGACACCAATATAAGGCCATGTGTCCAAAGGAATCTCATATTTTCTAATGGTAATGTACTGTACCTATCAGCTCATACTGATGCCACGAAAATAAGTCATAGTATCACAGATGGGGCCTCGCAGGGCTTGGAATATTTGAATGTTCAGAATCAGCCAGTGGGTCAGCAGTAAATTATAACCCTGCAGGACCCTGGCCCAGTTTAGATGCCTACATAGACCAACATGTCTTCTCTCTCAAATTAGGTCAGGATGAAAAAGACAAAGCACGCAAGCTCTGAGGCTATTTCATACAGCGAAACGAAAGCCCCCTCACACACACACACACACGCACACACACTCTTCCTGTCAATAACAGTGGGTGTTATTTGGTCTGTGGAGATAAATACTGATGACTGGTGCTGCTCCGCTTGACTGGGGATGATAAAATGAGCTTGATGGGCTTCACACAAAGAGACACATGTTTCCTGAATGTGTCACCCTGTCTCTTCAAAGCTTTTATAACACCATACACAGTGCTGACATCATCTATTTCTCCCTATGACAAGTTTGGTAGAGACTTCCCAAAAATCTTTTAGGATGTAGATGAGGCAGAGAAAATGCACACCAGCATCTTGTGTAATGTAATTTGTACAGAATGTTTTCTCAGATCAAAAGAGACAGTGTGCGAGCAGAGGAGGTTAGAGCATAGTGCTTGCTCTCCAGACTGACGCTGAGTGTGTAGCAACTCTGTGGCTTCATCTTTACTTTACCACAGTCTGACAACAGCAACACAGTTAGCAGCCAGTGCCTTCAGCAACGACATAGCTGTTTCTCCACTGCAGCTAAAAATAACATGAAAAGCATTCTTTAGACAAATACAGCAAGATAGATTACACCTTTGGGCTAATTGAAAGGTGGAGGATTTTGCTTCTAGATAACGTCCTACAGTGTGTGCTTTAATAGCTCACCGCTATATCACATTTGTTGGGACTTTTATTTTCTCCTTACAGTATGAGATATTGAGCTAATTATTTCACAAGCTCTATTTCACAATCTCTTTATGACAACTTTAAGGCCTACATACTGTGTGAAGGAATGGAGGCCTCTCACACGTGTGTGTGTGTGTTTATCATCCTTTACCTTAATGTATGCTGATAGTCTTTTCGCTTCTTGGGCTGTGCTTTCCAGTGCTCTTGAGTCTATATAACATGCAGTGGTGCCGTTTAAGATTAGGGAGGATGATTACAGAATATTGGATGACTGTCATTCATATTCCATTCATCCAGCTCAATGTAACATTGATAGGTTCAGGCTACTACATGATACTTGACTTTTCCAGGTATCCATCATGAGGTTGCTACAATCTAGCCTATGAATTAGTTTAAAGTTTAAAACCTAGCTAAGTGAAAGTTTTAAAAAATAAAACCAAAAAAAGCTTTCTCTCTCTCTAGCTTTTCCTTCATTTTGGAATAAATTAATTTGTTCAAAATTGTTCAACTATTGTCTTTCTCTCTCTTTGAGTCAACTACTCACCACATGTGATGCACTGCAGTGCTAATTGTAGCTTATGCATTCAGTACTAGAAACATTTTCTGTTCCTTTGATTGGGTGGACAACATGTCAGTTCATGCTGCAAGAGCTCTGATAGGTTGGAGGACATCCTCCGGAAGTTGACATAATTACATAATTACATAATTACTTTGTAATTCTATGGAACCATGTGCCTCCTAGGTGTTGTACTGAAGTCAATGTACCCAGAGGAGGACAGAAGCTAGCTGTCCTCTGGCTACAACACTGTGCTACCCTACAGAGTGCTGCTGAGTCTAGTGTAGACCTTCATTGCAAAACAGTATGTTTTCATCAATTATTTGGTGACATGTGAATATATTTAGTGTAGTTTTATCTAAAAATGATACTTTTTAAAAATGTTTAACTATTATTTATTTTTATGAAATTCACTGAAGATAGTCCTCCCCTGAGGAGCCTCCACGGATAACATGGCCTAAACTATTTATAGAAAGGAAAAACCTATTCCAATTTGACCTCAATATCACCCCTTAAATTAAAATACAAACAAATATAAATATACAAATATAAAACCCCTGAATATGAGTCTTATTGTGATCTTTGCTAAATTGCACAAAACTATGGGTACACAATTCCCATTGGAATGCGCAATGCTAAGAAAAACCGTTTAGCATTTGTTACATATAAGTGAGGGCTGTCTTTGTCTAGCTGGCAGTTGTGGTTTGATTGTCAGGGGGATCGAGTACTAAAGCCTGCAAAGGGCCCCATTCTCCCCCCATGTGGTAAAGAGTAGTGTAAGGGGAGTTCAATAGCCTTAATCCAACTTAGATAACTACCCCTACCAACACCCAAACCAAAATGAAACTGAGACATTTTTGACTCTTCCACCAGTCACTGTGCGATCTCACACCTTCACACTAAAGTAGCTGGCTTCCGATCAGTCTAAAGACGTGGGTGCGTGAGCGGCCATTAAAGGCCTTGCACGTGAAGGTCACTCAAAGTGGACTTCATTTGTCTAGGTCCTTCTTTTCACATTTGCATTTGTAATCACCTGATTCTTCTACCCACCTGGGGGGGTCCCTTCATATTTTTTCTTTGATCGATCTCTGTCGAGATGATCAATCTTTGTCGAGGTGATTGATCTTTGTCGAGGGAGGAGCAGATTTATTTTTTACATATTGTGTATTTTTTAAATTTTTAACACATTTCTGTTTGTTGGCAATGCCAATTCTCTGAAAACGTACTTTCATGTTCGCTAGCTGGACAGGAAAACGCAGCTGAGTACTAAACCGTAAACCAGATAACGCGTGTACTATCCATGGTACTATCTCTGTTGATCTCGTCTGCCAATCACATTTTCTGTATCTAAGGTAGTAGACAGCTGGTGACATCTCGAGACAGATCTTCGTCCAACAAACTGCTATCAGGTAAAGTATTTTTTTATTGATTTGTAATCTAACTATTTAGTTATAGAAACGTGATACCATAAATTCAAGCTGTAAAATGACTCCCAACTTAGAACACAGAAACTTTAGTAATGTAATGTGGCTAGCTTGCTGTGTTCTAAGTTAGATACAGATAACATGATCGACAATATCACAATATTATCTTTGCACTAGATGGTGGTACCTGCATTAAAACTCCTGTATTGGGGAGCTAACACTTTTATTTACATTTTCTGATCAAAACTTGTTATCTCATGGCTCTCTTGTCGAATCGCAATAAAATCACAGTATCAAATCACAATTCCTATAGAATCATGAGAATCGCAATACATATCGTGGCAATTCCCAGCCCTACTAGGGCTGGGAACTTTATTTAACTCTCTGCAAACTGGAAACGATTTATCCGGAGGCTGCATTCATTGTAGCTGGGGATTTTAACAAGGCTAATCTGAAAACAAGACTCCCTAAATTTTATCAGCATATCGATTGCGCAACCAGGGGTGGAAGGACCCTGGATCATTGTTACTCTAACTTCCGCGACGCATATAAGGCCCATATAAGGCCCCCCTTTCGGAAAAGCTGACCACGACTCCATTTTGTTGATCCCTGCCTACAGACAGAAACTAAAACAAGAAGCTCCCACGCTGAGGTCTGTCCAACGCTGGTCCGACCAAGCTGACTCCACACTCCAAGACTGCTTCCATCACGTGGACTGGGAGATGTTTCGTATTGCGTCAGCCAACAACATTGACGAATACGCTGATTCGGTGTGCGAGTTCATTAGAACGTGCGTTGAAGATGTCGTTCCCATAGCAACGATTAAAACATTCCCCAACCAGAAACCGTGGATTGATGGCAGCATTCGTGTGGAACTGAAGGCGCGAACCACTGCTTTTAATCAGGGCAAGGTGTCTGGTAACATGACTGAATACAAACAGCGCAGCTATTCCCTCCGCAAGGCTATCAAACAAGCTAAGCGCCAGTACAGAGACAAAGTAGAATCTCAATTCAACGGCTCAGACACAAGAGGCATGTGGCAGGGTCTACAGTCAATCACGGACTACAGGAAGAAACCCAGCCCAGTCACGGACCAGGATGTCTTGCTCCCAGGCAGACTAAACAACTTTTTTGCCCGCTTTGAGGACAATACAGTGCCACTGACACGGCCTGCAACGAAAACATGCGGTCTCTCCTTCACTGCAGCCGAAGTGAGTAAGACATTTAAACGTGTTAACCCTCGCAAGGCTGCAGGCCCAGACGGCATCCCCAGCCGCGCCCTCAGAGCATGCGCAGACCAGCTGGCCGGTGTGTTTACGGACATATTCAACCAATCCCTATACCAGTCTGCTGTTCCCACATGCTTCAAGAGGGCCACCATTGTTCCTGTTCCCAAGAAAGCTAAGGTAACTGAGCTAAACGACTACCGCCCCGTAGCACTCACATCCGTCATCATGAAGTGCTTTGAGAGACTAGTCAAGGACCATATCACCTCCACCCTACCTGACACCCTTGACCCACTCCAATTTGCTTACCGCCCAAATAGGTCCACAGACGATGCAATCTCAACCACACTGCACACTGCCCTAACCCATCTGGACAAGAGGAATACCTATGTGAGAATGCTGTTCATCGACTACAGCTCGGCATTCAACACCATAGTACCCTCCAAGCTCGTCATCAAGCTCGAGACCCTGGGTCTCGACCCCGCCCTGTGCAACTGGGTACTGGACTTCCTGACGGGCCGCCCCCAGGTGGTGAGGGTAGGCAACAACATCTCCTCCCCGCTGATCCTCAACACTGGGGCCCCACAAGGGTGCGTTCTGAGCCCTCTCCTGTACACCCTGTTCACCCACGACTGCGTGGCCACGCACGCCTCCAACTCAATCATCAAGTTTGCGGACGACACAACAGTGGTAGGCTTGATTACCAACAACGACGAGACGGCCTACAGGGAGGAGGTGAGGGCCCTCGGAGTGTGGTGTCAGGAAAATAACCTCACACTCAACGTCAACAAAACTAAGGAGATGATTGTGGACTTCAGGAAACAGCAGAGGGAACACCCCCCCATCCACATCGATGGAACAGTAGTGGAGAGGGTAGCAAGTTTTAAGTTCCTCGGCATACACATCACAGACAAACTGAATTGGTCTACTCACACAGACAGCATCGTGAAGAAGGCGCAGCAGCGCCTCTTCAACCTCAGGAGGCTGAAGAAATTCGGCTTGTCACCAAAAGCACTCACAAACTTCTACAGATGCACAATCGAGAGCATCCTGGCGGGCTGTATCACCGCCTGGTATGGCAACTGCACCGCCCTCAACCGTAAGGCTCTCCAGAGGGTAGTGAGGTCTGCACAACGCATCACCGGGGGCAAACTACCTGCCCTCCAGGACACCTACACCACCCGATGCTACAGGAAGGCCATAAAGATCATCAAGGACATCAACCACCCGAGCCACTGCCTGTTCACCCCGCTGTCATCCAGAAGGCGAGGTCAGTACAGGTGCATCAAAGCTGGGACCGAGAGACTGAAAAACAGCTTCTATCTCAAGGCCATCAGACTGTTAAACAGCCACCACTAACATTGAGTGGCTACTGCCAACACACTGTCAATGCCACTGACTCTACTCCAGCCACTTTAATCATGGGAATTGATGGGAAATGATGTAAATATATCACTAGCCACTTTAAACAATGCTACCTTATATAATGTTACTTACCCTACATTATTCACCTCATATGCATACGTAGATACTGTACTCTATATCATCGACTGCATCCTTATGTAATACATGTATCACTAGCCACTTTAACTATGCCACTTGGTTTACATACTCATCTCATATGTATATACTGTACTCGATATCATCTACTGTATCTTGCCTATGCTGCTCTGTACCATCACTCATTCATATATCCTTATGTACATATTCTTTATCCCCTTACACTGTGTATAAGACAGTAGTTTTTTTGGAATTGTTAGTTAGATTACTTGTTCGTTATTACTGCATTGTCGGAACTAGAAGCACAAGCATTTCGCTACACTCGCATTAACATCTGCTAACCATGTGTATGTGACAAATAAATTTGATTTGATTTGATTTGATTTGATTTTACTAGCTAGCATGTCATTCCGGAACAAGAACTAGCTATCAGTTTATTCCAAGTAATCATTTTTTTAATCTATAGAACAAGTAGTGTAAATCTAATACAGTCATCAAGGCAGGACCCACTCATTTCATTCTGACAAATAAGAAATGCCATATTACCCCTGTCAATAATAGGATGATTGCAGAGCACCCTGACTCAGATTGTCAGGATGTTCATTTTCAAGCTCACAAACGACATTCCTTTGCTGTGATCAGGCTTCGGCGATATACCATGTATTGGTATATCAATACCATATATTGGGGATTTGGAAATAGCCACAAGATGGTTTTTCAATACCGCCAATACCGGTAACTATTCCTTTGAAGTTTTTAAATAAATTTGTATATTTGTAGCTACATTTGAAGTAGATAGGAGATAAAGCAGATCGTGTTCTTCATTTAACCTGTCACATTATTTAACATTGTGAAACTTACCATAGTTCCCCCGAACTGTTGAGCCAGTCACATGTTTGTTTGGAAATAGCATAAAGGGAGAAAGCGGGAGCAGGTGAGTCCAGCTGTGTATTGACGGGTCGCATTTTATATGGCACGGCAACACTTTATGTGGCATGTTTTTTGCTTCAACAGAGTGATCAGGGAGTGCAATTATATTTTTCCTTTTACAGTATATATATTAGTGCAACAAATTCGGCAGAAAAAAGTGCAAAGCTATTTAGCTGTAAGCCACACAAGTAAACAAGCTTACAAAAGAAGCAAGGTCTTTTTTGCAAAAACAATGCATGGCCATAATATTTGCAAAGTTTATCATAGAAAGAATGTAGCCAGCTACAATTCCTAATGTTTTGCTTAATAAAAAGCATTTTAGATCTGCATTCAAGCAAGATATTTATTATGCGTTTTATCTTTTTTCTCTGGTTGAAAAATGCTGAATTCGCCGTTAACGTGACTCCTAAGTTTAACTTGCTAGTTATCTAAGTAAGTGGCTGAATTAATAAGCAGATGGGGTGTTATGATAACATGATATACATGATATAGTGTTAACTTTCTGCCATGTTTGAGAAATCTGTACAGCTGCCAATGCTATCTTGATTTTCTTGATTTTCTTTCTCCTTTCCATTCTCGGCCCATCTGCCCCCCCCCCCCCTCTTTTCCCGAGCAGAGCAGGCAGGCCTGTTGCCCTAGCGACTCCAGACTCCACACAGACACAGCGTGTACACATGCTGAACCAGAGCCAGTACCGTTCTTCCATCAGACAAACAAGTGGCAAAACTTTGTTAATTTGCACAATGTCTCTTGTTCACATTCACTTGTAAATGTCCAAACTCACCAAAAATGACATTCGGTAGCTCCTTCCAGTATACAGTACCAGTCAAAAGTTTGGACACACCTCCTCATTCAAGGGGTTTTATTTATTTGTACTATTTTCTACATTGTAGAATAATAGTGAAGACATGAAAACTATGAAATAACACATATGGAATCATGTAGTAACCAAAAAAGTGTTTAAACAAATCAAAATACATTTGAGATTCTTCAAAGTAGCCACCCTTTGCCTTGATGACAGCTTTGCACACTCTTGGCATTCTCTCAACCAGCTTCATGAGGTAGTTACCTGGAATGAGTTTCAATTAACAGGTGTGCCTTGTTAAAAGTTAATTTGTGGAATTTCTTTCTTTCTTAATGCATTTGAGCTAATCAGTTGTGTTGTGACAAGGTTGGGGGGTATACAGAAGATAGCCCTATTTGGTAAAAGACCAAGTCCATATTATGGCAAGAACAGCTCAAGTAACAGACACATCTCAACATCAACTGTTCAGAGGAGACTGTGTGAATCAGGCCTTCATGGTCGACTTGCTTCACAGAAACCACTACTAAAGGACACCAATAATATTAAGAGACTTGCTTGGGCCAAGAAACATGAGCAATGGATATTAGACCAGTGGAAATCTGTCCTTTGGTCTGATGAGTCTAAATTTGTTTTTGTGAGACGCAGAGTAGGTGAACGGATTATGTGTGGTTCTCACTGTGAAGCATGGAGGAGGAAGTGTGATGGTGTGGGGGTGCTTTGCTGGTGGCACTGTCTGTGATTTATTTAGAATTCAAGGCACACTTAACCAGCATGGCTACCACAGCATTCTGCAGCAATCTGCCATCACATCTGGTTTGCGCTTAGTCTGGATACCGCCCAACCTTAGCTGTGATTTATTTGTTTAATTATTGTCTCTCACTTTTGTCTCACATGATCTACTCAGCTCTCCTGTATCTGAGAGAAGCAGAAATGAAAGAGAAAACTTCACCGATTTCAATTCGATTGTTGACGATACATTGATCTTTCTATCGATATATGACATTCTGGTAAGCAAGGCTTTATGTATTATTCTAGACAAGCATCAAGTATCAAGTAATGACAGAAGAGAAGCTGCATGTATCTAATTATAGTGTCACACCCTGATCCGTTTCACCTGTCTTGTGATTGTCTCCACCCCCTTCCAGGTGTCGCTTATTTCCCTGCTGTTTATATCCCTGTGTGTCCTGTCTCTCTGTGCCAGTTCGTCTTGTATGTCTTTCAAGTCAACCAGCGTTTTTCCCATACTCCTGCTTCTATTCTATTTTGCTAGTCCTCACAGTTATCACAGTTATTGACCCTTGCCTGTTTTCTGGACTCTGTACCCGCCTGCCTGACCATTCCTGCTGCCACTCTGTACCACCTGGACTCAGAACTGGTTTTGACCTTTTGCCTATCCACGACCATTCTCTTGCCTACCCCTTTCGGATTGTTTAATAAATATCAAGACTCAAACCATCTGCATCTGGGTCTCGCCTTGTGCCCTTATATATAGACAAGTTGACTAACAAATAGCTTACCAAATATATAAGCATAAAAATAGCTAAATGAGTCTTAAAAACAATTTTTCCTGCATTTTTTCTGCCGTCCCTGAACAATGTGCACATGTACCCTACATGAGCCTTTTGAAGTAGCATAATTGTTTGATTATCAGATGAAAACATCAGGAAACATCAAATCTTTACTTTACTATTAGGTCCATAGATATCCTATTAAATTAATAGGAATTCTATATCTTTCAATGATTAAGCCCATAACAAAATAGCTAACTATATCTGTCCTCTTCATCAGACAGCAGCTCGCATTTTCACAAGAGGCTGTGCTTACATCACAAGTGGTATGTACGGGAGTTCTGATTGGTTACAAGTTAAGCAGTTTGGCAGATTTGCCTAAGCAGACAGTTTTGAAATATACTTATTATGAGCAAATTTGCACGAATTGAAGGTTCCAATAAAATGCCATATTCATAAGTCAGCTCCTCCCTCGACGGGGATCAATCAACTTCATGTTTTTTGGCTTCAGCCCACCACCTAACAGACACATTTAAATGACAGGTTGTAATGCAACAGAATAGGAAAAATGAAAGGGGATGAATGCTTTTGCAAGGCACTGTATACTGTATCATGATGATATAAATGGATGGATGTGAGTCTTAGATGGGTATGCACATACCATCTATTGGCTAATTTGGTGATCTAGAGTGCAGGAAATTGTTTTAAAAGCGTTATAGTGTGTTATCCCCTATCTACTATTACGAGAACCATGTAGCTATGATGTGCTCCTACACAATTTCCTGATTTCAAGCCGGACCACATAGAATTTAAATCATGGAAGAAACAATTATTTTACCCACTGATAGAACATAGGCTCTCACCAAATTGACAGGAGTTTCATGATGATTTTTTCTGGGGTTGGATTATCCCTTCAATGTCTTCCATCTCTAAGCAAGCCGCATTACTCAATAGGTCTTTACCTTGAGCCAAAACACAGTCTAACAGCTAGACTCTAACTCCTCTGCGATTGCTTGCCTCAGGAATTCTTCCTTTTTTCCCACAATTTTCCCCCGTCTTTTCCCCGTCATCAGGCCAAATGAGAATCAGATGTTTTGTGGAGGAAGGAAGGACTCCCACCCATCCTGCTTTGCTGGTGCAGCTGGAGTGTTGGTACAGTGTGTGTGTGTGTGTGTGTGTGTGTGTGTGTGTGTGTGTGTGTGTGTGTGTGTGTGTGTGTGTGTGTGTGTGTGTGTGTGTGTGTGTGTGTGTGTGTGTGTGTGTGTGGTGGCAGGAAGGTGAACATTCCACCCTCCTTCCATCATTGGACAGCTGCTAAGGCTGTAGAAAGGGAGAAAAGGGGAGAAACGCCGGGCTACAAAACATGCTGGTTGTCACGTTCTGACCTTAGTTCCTTTGTTTTGTCTTTGTTTTAGTATGGTCAGGGCGTGAGTTGGGGTGGGCAGTCTGTTCTTTTTTCTAAAATGTGGGATTTCTGTGTTTGGCCTGGTATGGTTCTCAATCAGAGGCAGCTGTCAATCGTCCCTGATTGAGAACCATACTTAGGTAGCCTGGTTTTCACCTTTGAGTTGTGGGTGATTATTTTCTGTTATGTGTATGTCACCTTTCAGAACTGTTTTGTTTTGTTTCTCCTTTGTTATTTTGTTTAGTGTTCTCGGTTTAATAAATATATGATGAAAACTTACCACGCTGCACTTTGGTCCTCACCTCATTCCAACGACGATCGTTACACTGGTTGTACACAAGGATCAGTTTAAATCTGCTGGTTTTGAGATTTCCTATCTGTACATAATATGGATAAGTTTGTCTAAACATCAAAATAGTTAACTGATTTAAACACGTGGAGCTGAACAGCACCTGCTTCAGCCCGACTCATGAAGAGTAACATTTTTCTGAGTTTCACCCATGTGGCTCAGGATTCAGGAAGAGGGGTTTAAAATTTCCTCTACTGAGCGGCTGCTGCTCTGCTAAAGCTAAGAGTTCTCACATACCCTACTGGTGCAGCTCTACTATTGGCAAAGACAAGGCACCTTTCCACCTCCAAAAATCCCCTGACAACGGTTCAGTTTCCTGCTGGCATTGATGCGCCCAATATTTACCATGACCATTAGCTGGTGAGCTTGCACACAGTTACAGCAGAGAAAACAGAGCCTGTGGAGTGGGCCACCTGCCTTCAGAGGCTTTTGGAAACAGTTCTCCACAGTCATGTGAAACTTTCCCTTGTCTTTGAAATCCCTGATAGCAGCAGGCAAAAGGCCTGACAAATAGATTTGCTGCATCACTTGGCAACGGTGTAAAGTACTTAAGTAGGTTTTGGGGTATCTGCACTTTACTT
Organism: Oncorhynchus kisutch; assembly: GCF_002021735.2. NCBI lineage: Eukaryota > Metazoa > Chordata > Actinopteri > Salmoniformes > Salmonidae > Oncorhynchus > Oncorhynchus kisutch. The sequence continues at coordinate 38,669,140 of NC_034179.2, read as the reverse complement.
TACTATTTATATTTTTGACAACTTTTACTTATACTCCACTACATTCCTAAAGAAAATAATGTACTTCTTACTCCTTACATTTTCCCTGACACCCAAAAGTACTCGTTACATTTTGAATGCTTAGCAGGACAGGAATTGTCTAATTCACACACTTATCAAGAGCATATCCCTGGTCATCCCTACTGCCTCTGATCTGGCAGACTCACGAAACACAAATACTTTGTTTGGGAATTTTGTGTGTTGAACTGTGCCGCTGGCTATCTGTTCATTTAAAAAAACTAGAAAATCGGATTGTCTGGTTTGCTTAATATATGAAATATTTTATGATTTATACTTTTTCTTTTGATACTTAAGTACATTTAAAACAAAATACATTTAGACTTTTACTCAAGTAGTATTTGACTGTTTGACTTTCACTTTTACTTGTGCCATTTTCTTTTAAGATGTCTTTACTTTTACTCAAGTATGAAAATGTGGTACTTGTTCCACCACTGCCACTTGGACTGTACAATGGTGGGGAGGGGAGAGGGGGGGGTTGAAAGTTAACATTTAACTCATATCTCCTTGTCTGCTTTGAATGCTAGAACACTGGCTGAGGCTGTAGGAGAATGTGGGTCAGGATTGAATGGAAGCAGGATGGGGAAGTGTTGCAATCTCATTCCTATGCTTGTCCTCATATCGACTGCATAAATTGATGCACCTGGGAGACTTAAAGCTAATCTAGACCTTGTTAGTTTTTTTGTGCTCTCCCTAAATTTTCATAATCTAAATCATTAATTCTCAGTGTGCCGAAACCGGGGTGTTGAAGATTCCAAGACGAGTTCAATCTGAGAATACCGCTTAAGAAAAGAAAGCGAGACCGAAGCTTTCTCTCTCAAGTCTCGGCAGGACTGCTTCAATAAGTGCCCCTTTATCTCTTACCTAAAACGAGGTAAGACAATGAGGGCCACTGCGGACTAAACCATGCAATTACTCAGCCTGATGAGGTTAGAGTGATTGCTCTTCTTTGGGTGCTGAGGTTTCTGCCGTTCCCTTTGGCCTTGTGGGTAGCTAAACAAGATGCATGAACAGTACCATATCAATGAAACATTATTTTATACTGTATTCTGTTTATATTTTTATTGTCTGTTTGAATAACATATTCTTTGGTTCAGCGAGCCAAAGATGACTCTGAGATGTGCAAGTTTGTCTGACTGAGAAAACAGTCAGTTTCTTACACAGCCAAGAAGAAAACATTCTCATCGACGGGGCTGTAGTGGAGCAGGTTGAGAGCTTCAAGTTCCTTGGTGTCCACATCACCAACAAACTAACATGGTCCAAGCACACCAAGACAGTTGTGAAGAGGGCATGAGACTGAAAAGATTTGGCATGGGTCCTCAGATCCTCAAAAGGTTCTACAGCTGAACCATCGAGAGCATCCTGCCTGGTATAGGTGCTCGGCCTCCGACCGCAAGGCACTATAGAGGGTAGTGCGTACGGCTCAGTACATCACTGGGGCTAAGCTTCCTGCCATCCAGGACATCTACACCAGGCGGTGTCAGAGGAAGGCCCTAAAAATGGTCAAAAACTCCAGTCACACTAGTCGTAGACTGTTCTTTCTGCTACCGCACAGCAAGCGGTACCGGAGCACCAAGTCTAGGTCCAAGAGGCTTCTAAACAGCTTCTACCCCCAAGCCATAAGACTCCTGAACATCTAATCAAATGTCTACCTAGACTATTTGCATTGTTTCCCCCCCTTTTTACACAGCTGTTACTCTGTTGTTATCCATGCATAGTCACTTTAATAACTCTACCTACATGTACATATTACCTCAACTAACCGGTGCCCCTGCACATTGACTCTGTACCGGTACCCCCCTGTGTATATTCTCGTTATTGTTATTTTACTGCTGCTCTTTAATTACTTGTTACTTGTATTTCTTATTCTTACTCATATACTTTTTTTAAAACTGTAATGTTGGTTAGGGACATGTGACTAATACAATTTCATTTTAACAGGGAGGAACACAATAATATTTCAGCATTTTGGCCAAATGAGGTCCCTTAGTAGAGGAGCGACCCTGTTCACTGTTTGGGAAGTGAAACAGGCTCATGTGGAGCAGGACTTCTATTTCATACCTGCTCCAGTGGTTATTCTTGGCGGTGGGGTGGAACAGCCAGGTGGGGCCTGAGCTCACCTATGGGGATACGATAGCTCTGCTACACCCCCGCCTCTGGCTCCAACCCTCACACCCATGAGGGGGACGGGATGGGAGAAGGGTGGACCATGGTTTGGATCCCAAAAATGCCAGCAGATTTCACCCAGCCAACCAGCCATATGGGATAACATTCCACACAAAAGGTTGTGACACTGTTCATAGCTGCCTCATAAATTAAACCAGTGGACATTAGGGTGTGTTGTTATGGAACCTTGTTGCTCTGTGATGTGTTTCCAACGACACAAAGGCACACGCCCTGGGGTTGTTTGAATGTTATTAATAAACCATTTGCAGCTTACATAAAAAATAGTCTGCTAGAACAGCTCATCAAAACCTCATTCCCTGGTCTATGATCACACCACACACAGACAATAAGACATATATTTACATACATTCTTATCCAGATGTCTGTGTATATTCTTAATCCTGACTCATGGTGGACAGCATTATTCCCTGAACATCTGGTAACAGAAAAGAAACAAAGACAGTCTTCCCTTCCTTTCTCCTCTGTCTCTCTTGGGCACATGTAGACTCACCGAGCCGGCTCTGTTTTTCCCAACAGATGGTTGCCAGATTGGCCAGCTCCTTGTATTTCTCGGCAAGCTGGAGTTTTCCGTTGTTGAGGCGGGGTCGCCTGGCGATGCTCTCCTCGGCCAAGCTCCGGTTGGAGGTCAGCAGGATCGCTCTGTCCACCTGCAGCTCCTGAAACTGGAGACAAACATGGCATCAGGACCCTGAGGATGTACAGCTCAGCACACACAAAGAAAAGGTCAATTGATTAACTAAAACAATAGCAGACTGTGATGATGGCGTGCCATGTTTAAAATAGTATTCCAGTAATACTGGTGTATCAACCCACTTATAACATCTTGATAAACAGGAGTTTAACATTGGCATAACAGTTGAAAAGTACTTATTTATTTAGCTATTTAGAGATTGATGTTTACAAATCTGCTCAACTGAGCCTTCCCAGAATGTATAGTTAATCAAACACTTGTCAAGCAACAACAGATCTTCAAGGCTAACCTCACTCCGCATTAAATGCTCTACACACTAAGATTGAAATGTGGTGAGCTGGAACACTTTGTCTCATAGGGTTTGAGCAGAGAACGCAACAGCAAGGGGATGAGTCAAGGGGGAAAGTATGAAACTGTGAGAAACAACAGAGTTATTGGGGGTTAGAAACACAGGAAGGAACAAGGGTGTCTATACAGTACATACATGTTTGACGGCCAGTTACTTAAGAACAAAACTTGTTCCGTGGTGTGAACTTCAGCCAGTAAGTCTATGCTACATATTGAATGTATGAAAAGTGGTTCTCAGCCAGGCTAAAGAAAGCTGAGGGCACATAATACTAAGAGGAACTCAGCCCGTCTCAAATCTACTTTCATGTGATGGTTAAGTAAAGATGTGTTAAACAAGATAAATAAAAGTTGGTGTTAAAAAAAATACTTATAGGCCACATTCCCAAAACCAATGTGACTTTCCACATCTGTCAAACAGAGGACTGAATTCCTGGTCAAGAGCCTTGCTCGTGTTACACATGGAAAGCATGGCTACGCTTGTGGCTTTGTCATACACACTGGGAGCATTCAGTTGATGACTTGGCATGAGTGAAGTCCAATTTTGCTTACTTCACATATCAGCCCTTTAAAGTTGTTTAAAAACCAAACTCAGGACTAAACTCAGGCTATTGCTTACACTTTCATCAATCCTCATACCACAAGCAAGAACATTCATATATGCGCAGTAATTAACAGTGACAGTTCCGCAGACTAAGGCTTCAATTAAGCAAAAATCCATTTAGCATTTAAGTAAGCATCCATATATGGCAATGACCCCCAAACTGAAGGACAATTAGAAATGATGCATTGAGAAGTATTCCATTTAAAGGGCCAGCCCCAATGGTCAGGAACTAATGGCGTTTCCAGTGGCTTTTTTTACTATGCATCGCTCTGGACCAAATTAGAAAAAATGATGAAGAGATTCTGTGGCCTGTCATTGGGGGCTCCCTCCATTTTGTTCCCAAAACGACACAAAGGGCTCCTTCGAGATGAATCCAACAGCCACAGGCAACCTTTAGCTATGGAGCTCAGGAGGAATTCAAGAATGTCGTCATGGAAGACATTTGCATAGCACAGACAGGCCAGCAAACCACAAACCCCACTGTTAACTCCAATTGTTTGAGGCCAAAAGAGCATGGAGGTTTTATAAAGATTCACTATTTTCCATCTGCCTGAAGTGAAATTATTAGTTTTTTTAGCTGCCAATTTCACTGTTTAATACTCAGGATATTGTTAACTCTGGCTGAGCTCACCAAAGCATAAAGGATTAATGATTTATTACTTCAATGAATATGAGATTTTTGCCTCATGATATTCTGCTTTAAGACCAAAACACAGTTTAGCTGTATCCATGTGGAAAGCCTCCACTTGAAAGTATTTGCTTACAGGGATGTGACAATTTATGTTCATTGCGTATTTTCTACAATCAAACATGCAACAAAGTTGGTCTGTTGAAAGTGATTGAGACTGAGAAATAGCCAAGGAGGAAAAGCTTCTCAGTGACATCAGAAAGTGGGGTAAGTTACTGAGTCACAGTCACTAATAGTGATCTTTGTCAATGATGCAGTGAGGGTGCATTGAGTTTTCTTGCAGCTTGACTTATGGATTTGAAATGCTCAGTCAAATCAAATCAAATGTTATTGGTCGCATACACATATTTAGCAGGTGTTCTTCCGGGTGCAGCGAAATGCTTACTTTCCTAGCTCCAACAGTGCAGTTACATCTAACAATACAAAACACGCAAATCTAAAGTAAAATAATGGAATTAAGAAATATACAAATATTAGGATGAGCAATATCAGAATCCAGAATATAAATATATATGTATATGATGGGATGTATAGACATTATGGACAGTACATGTCATATACAGTGTCTTCGGAAGTGTTAAGACCCCTTGACTTTTTCCACATTTTGTTACGTTACAGCCTTATTCTAAAATGATTAAATAGTTTTTTTCTACACACAATACCCCATAATGACAAAGCAAAAATGATTTTTTTGACATTTTTGCAAATGTATTACAATTGTTTTTTTTTTACCGTAAATATCGCATTTACATAAGTGTTCAGATCCTTTACTCAGGACTTTGTTGAACCACCTTTGGCAGCGATTACAGCATCGAGTCTTCTTGGGTATGACGCTACAAGTTTGGCACAACTATATTTGGGGAGTTCTACCATTCTTCTCTGCAGATCCTCTCAAGCTCTGTCAGGTTGCATGGGGAGCGTTGCTGCACAGCTATTTTCAGGTCTCTCCAGAGATGTTTGATCGGGTTCAAGTCCGGGCTCTGGCTGGGCCACTCAAGGAATTCAGAGACTTGTCCCAAAAACACTCCTGCATTGTCTTGGCTGTGTGCTTAGGGTCGTTGTCCTGTTGGAAGGCGAACCTTGGCACCAGTCTGAGGTCCTGAGTGCTCTGGAGCAGGTTTTCATCAGGATCTCTCTGTACTTTGCTCTGTTCATCTTTGCCTCGATCTTGACTAGTCTCCCAGTCTCTTAGGCTGACGCTGCCACCACCGTAGGGGTCGTGCCAGGTTTCCTCCAGACATGACACTTGGCATACAGGCCAAAGACTTCAATCTTGGATTCCTCTTTAGGTTCCTTTTGGCACTCCAAGCGGGCTGTCATGTGCCTTTTACTGAGGAGTGGCTTCCGTCTGTCCACTCTACCATCAAGGCCTGATTGGTGGAGTGCTGCAGAGGTGGTTGTCCTTCTGGAAGTTTCTCCCATCTCCACAGAGGAACTCTAGAACTCTGTCAGAGTGACCATCGGGTATTTGGTCACTTACCTGACCAAGGCCCTTCTCCCCCGATTGCTCAGTTTGGCCTGGCGGCCAGGAAGAGTCTTGGTGGTTCCAAACTTCTTCCATTGGCGAATGATAGAGGCCACTGTGTTCTTGGGGCCCTTCAATGGGTCAACATTTTTTGGTACCCTTCCCCAGATATGTGCCTCGACACAATACTGTCTCGGAGCTCTACAGACAATTCCTTTGACCTCATCGCTTTGTTTAGGCTCTGACATGCACTGTCAACTGTGGGACCTTATATAGACAAATGTGTGCCTTTCCAAATCATGTCCAATCAATTGAATTTCCCACAGGTGGACGTCAATCAAGTTGTAGAAGCATCTCAAGGATGATGTAACCCCTATTACGAGCCTGTTCAACCTCTCTTTCATTATCGTCTGAGATCCCTAAAGATTGGAAAGCTGCTGCGGTCATCCCCCTCTTCAAAGGGGGAGACACTCTAGACCCAAACTGTTATAGACTTATATCCATCCTGCCCTGCCATTTCAAAATTCTTCGAAAGACAAGTTAACAAACAGATCACCGACCATTTCAAAATACCTCCAACTGCTCTTAAATCCAAGTAAAACTAAATGCATGCTCTCCAACCGATTGCTGCCCGCACCTGCCCGCCTAGCATCACTCCTCTGGACGGTTCTAACTTAGAATATGTGGACAACTACAAATACCTAGGTGTCTGGCTAGACATTAAACTCTCCTTCCAGACTCACATTAAGCATCTCCAATCCAAAATTAAAAAAGCCTCCTTCACTCATGCTGCCAATCATACCCTCGTAAAACTGACTATCTTACCGATTCTTGACTTTGGCGATGTAATTTACAAAATAGCCTCCAACACTCTACTCAACAAATTGGATGTAGTCTATCACAGTGTCATCCATTTTGTCACCAAAGCCCCATATACTACCCACCACTGTGACCTGTATGCTCTCGTTGGCTGGTCCTCGCTACATATTCATCGCCAAACCCACTGGCTCCAGGTCATCTCTAAGTCTTTGCTAGGTAAAGCCCCGCCTTATCTCAGCTCACTTGTCTCCATAGCAACACCCACCCATAGTGTGCGCTCCAGAAGGTATATTTCACTGGTCATCCCCAAAGCCAACACCTCCTTTGGCCTTCCAGTTCTCTGCTGCCAATGACTGGACCGAATTGCAAAAATCACTGAAATTGGAGACATATCTCCCTCACTAACTTTAAGCATCAGCTGTCAGAGCAGCTTACGATCACTGTACCTGTACAAAGCCCATCTGTAAATAGCACACCCAACTACCTCATCCCCATATTATAAATGTTTTTGCTCTTTTGCACCCCAGTATCTCTACTTGCACATCATCATCTGCACATCTATCATTCCAGTGTTAATGCTAAATTGTAATTATTTCACCACTATGGCCTATTTATTGCCTTACCTCCCTAACCTTACTACATTTGCACACACTGTACATAAATCTATTGTGTTTTTGACTGTACGTTTGTTGTTTGTTGTGTTGTTGTTTTTGTCACACTGCTTTGCTTCATCTTGGCCAGTACGCAGTTGTAAATGAGGACTTCTCAACTGACCTACCTGGTTAAATAAAGGTTCAATAAAATAAAATAAGAAATGATCAACGGAAACAGGATGCACCTGAGCTCAATTTTGAGTCTCATAGTAAAGGCTCTGAATATTTATGTAAATAAAGTATTTCTGTTTATTATTTAGAATACATTTCTAAAAAACTGTTTTCGCTTTGTCATTTTGGGGTATTGTGTGTAGATTGCTAAGGATATTTTTTAAATTTAATATATTTTCGTATAAGGCTGTAACGTAACAAAATGTGGAAAACATCAAGGGGTCTGACTACTTGCCAGAGGCACTGTATATGTAGTATATGTAGGATAGAATAGTGCATGTCCAGCAATAGTTAAATAGGATAGGCCCAGACTAGAAAACATTATATATAAATATGAAGTGGGTAAAACAGTATGTAAACATTATTAAAGTGACCAGTGTTCCATGACTATGTACATAGAGCGGAAATCTCTCTGTGTACCGGGTGGTAGCCGACTAGTGACAGTGACTAAAGTTCAGGGCACGGTCCTGGCTCAACTGTGGTTTCTTTCAACTTCAAAATGTACGAATAACCTTCACTTCTCGACTGAAACCACATGAGCTTGTTGCAACAGGAAACTGAAGTTACTGACACTCCCCAACCAGAGCAAATCAGAAACCAATGATCCAATCGTACTGGTCTCTGAGAAAAGGTGCCTTGTATACCTCACACCGCCCAAAATGGAAGGGGAGATAAAGTCTTCTTCAGATTGAATGCTTCCATTTCCGCAAGCTGAAACCACAGAGCAAAATGTTAGATAAGACTTCTGTAATTGGAGGCAGTTATATGTACAGGGAAGGAGAGAACATGTCACACTGCCCACCTTATCTGAGAAGAAAGTCCAAGACGTCTGGATCAGGGTGATAATCAATTGCTAATTTAAAGCTTCTCTCGGCAGTCAGCATGAAGACGTCTGTTTCTAACTTTGGCCAACTTCAAAACTATATCATTGCTCCCGGGAATCCAGTTCAGTGGAAAGTGTCTGGCTGGACATATGAGGCTTTTTAGAAACACTGCACGGTAATAATCATAGAAACTTTGTGGGTCCAAAATACATTTATTTCCCCAATACTTAAAACCGTAATCGTCTCAGACTTTGAGGTTGATGAAGCAATTAGAAAAAAGTATTTCAGTTAGCTATGATGGGCTGACATACAAGCAAGTCTTTAAGCTGTGTTCTGTCATTATTAATCAAATGGAGGAAAATAAGAAGTCTTAGAAATAGGGACTTTATAACAAGGGCCCCCATCCTCAAATGAATAAAGGGGCGTTCTCAGAACTGCTTAAGACCCAGCCCTCTCCCTCAGCATCATCAAGAGACCTGGCCATGTAAGAATGCTGTTCATCGACTACTGCTTAGCCTTCAACACCATAGTGCCCTCCAACTTCATCACTAAGCTCGGGGCCCTGGATCTGAACCCTGTCTTGTGCAACTGGGACCTGGACTCCCCGACGGGCCGATCCCAGGTGGTGAAGATGGGCAACAACACCTCCGCTACGCTGATCCTCAAAACGTGGGCCCCACAAGGGTGCATGCGCAGTCCTCTCCTGTACTCCCTGTTCCCCCATGACTGCGTGGCCACGCACATCTCCAACTCAATCATCAAGTATATGGATGACACAACACTGGTAGGCCTGATTACCAACAACAACGAGACCACCTACAGGGAGGAGGTGAGGTCCCTGGTGGAGTATTGATAGGAAAATAACCTCTCCCTCAACATCAAAAAAATGAAGGAGCTGATCTTGGACTTCAAGAGACAGCAGAGGGAGCACTCTTTTAACAACGCTGAGAGGCTGATGACTTCAAAGGTGTTTGCTGTGTAAACACAAGAGATTGACTGCCGACACTCTGGTCAGAGGTGCTAAGTACTGTTGGCAGGCAAATGTTTGACAATCCTACCGGTGTGGCTGAGATTTTAGGCTTGTCACACCTCTTTGTGCATACTTAAGTCTTGTCATGGATGCAGCTTGAAATATCTGCTTTGTCACATCACAGCAGGCAAGATGGCAAAGTCTGTAGAGTATTATAATTCCATGACACCACACTGTGTGGCTCGCAAGCAATTTAGAGAGACCACACATCTTAGCAGCCAATCTGAAAGTGCTCTAAAGATGTGTGATTCAGCTCCAAATGTTTTTCAAATGTCTCCCTCAAAACTGGGCTACTTCAGTCCATCCACAAGTGTCGCACTGTGCATTTCTCTCACACTTGTGGTTTGTATAATGAACATTTGCAAGGCAATCAGAGCCCCAGGTTCTGTGGAATCCAGAGCATTTGGCCCATTCAAAAGAAGCACTTTGTACACAAAACCACTGCAAATCCACTGTTTTCCCTTGAATTTCCTGTGACTACATGTACACTGTACAGCTCATTTCACTCCAAATCCGTGTCATCTGTGGCTATTCATATTCACCAGAAGTTTTCCCCTAAACAGGAATTGCAACAGACCTTCCATTTCCTGCTGTGGCTGCTCATACCCCTGTTTACCATTGAAGAGAGAGTTCCAGGAGCCCCTGGGACAGTGTGCTTGGTATGATGCACTGGTTATAAAGCAAACCTGACAGTGTTTACCGTCACTGACAAACAACACTTGAAGAGCACTTTGGATATGGAAAGATGTTGTTTGCACTTCTCGAGTTGAAAATGTACTGTTTAGTTTTTGTGGGTCAATGTGTGAAGACACAAAAACTGGAAATACAATACAAATGGATGTGAACCTAGTACAAAATATAATTGCTCGACATTTGATATTGGGATATATACAGTGCATTCGGAAGGTGTTCAGACCCCTTGACTTTTTCCACATTTTGTTAAGTTACAGCCTTATGCTAAAATTGATTCCAATGTTTTTTCCCTCATCAATCAACACACAATACCCCATAATGAGAAAGCAAATTCAGTTTTTTAGAAAACTGAAATATCACATTTACATAAGTATTCAGACCCTTTAATAAGTCCTTTGTTGAAGCACCTTTTGCAGTGATTACAGCCTTGAGTCTTCTTGGGTACGACGCTATAAGATTGGCACACCTTTATTTGGGGAGTTCTACCATTCTTCTCTGCAGATCCTCTCAAGGTCTGTCAGGTTGCATGGGGAGCGTCGCTACACAGCTATTTTCAGGTCTCTCCAGAAATGTTTGATAGATTTCAAGTCTGGGCTCTGGCTGAACCACTCAAAGACATTCAGAGACTTGTCCCGAAGCCACTCCTGCGTTGTCTTGGCTGTGTGCTTAGTGACATTGTCCTGTTAGAAGGTGAATCTTGACCCAGTCTGAGGTCCTGAGCCCTCTGGAGCAGGTTTTCATGGAGGATCTCTCTATACTTTGCTCTGTTCATCTTTCCCTCGAGCCTGACTAGTCTCCCAGTCTCTGCCGCTGAAAAACATCCCCACAGCATGATGCTGCCACCAACATGCTTCACCGTAGGGATGGTGCCAGGTTTCCTCCAGACGTGACGCTTGGCATTGAGGCCAAAGAGTTCAATCTTGGTTTCATCAGATCAGAGAATCTTGTTTCTCATAGTCTGAGAGTCCTTTAGGTGCCCTTTACTGATCGGGCTGTCATGTGCATTTTACTGAGGAGTAGCTTCCGTCTGACCACTCTACCATCAAGGCCTGATTGGTGGAGTACTGCAGAGATGGTTGTCCTTCTGGAAGGTTCTCCCATCTCCACAGAGGAACACTGGAGCTCTGTCAGGGTGACCATTGGGTTCTTGGTCACCTCCCTGACCAAGGCCCTTCTCCCCCGATTGCTCAGTTTGGCCTTGCTGCCAGATCTAGGAAGAGTCTTGGTGGTTGCAAACTTCCTCCATTTAAGAATGATGGAGGCCACTGTGTTCTTGGGGACCTTCAATGCTGCAGAAATGTTTTGGTACCCTTCCCCAGATCTGTGCCTCGACACAATCCTGTCTCGGATCTCTACGGACAATTCATTTGACGTATTGGCTTGGTTTTTGTTCTGACATACACTGTCAACTGTGGGACCTTATGTAGACAGGTGTGTTCCTTTTCAAATCAATTGAGTTTACCACAGGTGGACACCAATCAAGTTGTAGAAACTTCTCAAGGATGATCAATGGAAACAAGATGCACCTGAGCTCAATTTTGAGTCTCAAAGCAAAGGGTCTGAATACTTATGTAAATAAAGTATTTTCAGTTTTTCTATTTTATACATTTGCAAACAATCCAAAAAACCTGTTTTCGCTTTCTTATTACGGGGCAATGTGTGTAGATTGAAATATTGATTTAATTAATTTTAGAATAAGGCTGTAACATAGCAAAATGTGGAAAAAGTAAAGTGGTCGGAATACTTTCCGAATGCACTGAATATTATACAAATGTGAAAAATGTGATTTATTATGCCAGCTTAAGAATACTGGCTCATTTTCCATCAAGTCAACCTGCTAGAATCGATCAGATAGATTTGTTTTGGGGGGGAAAGGGCTTGAGTGTTACTCTTCTCCTTCACTGCCATTTGTGGTAAGACGAGATGCTCAAGGAGTCACTGAGTGTTTTAAAATGTAGCATGAGTGAATGCACTGAATATTATACAAATGTGAAAAATGTGATTTATTATGCCAGCTTAAGAATACTGGCTCATTTTCCATCAAGTCAACCTGCTAGAATCGATCAGATAGATTTGTTTTGGGGGGGAAAGGGCTTGAGTGTTACTCTTCTCCTTCACTGCCATTTGTGGTAAGACGGGATGCTCAAGGAGTCACTGAGTGTTTTAAAATGTAGCAGTGACAGTGTCCAGATTTCTGTAATTGAATTTTCACAGTTCGGCTAATACCCCATGTCAAATCCTATGGAGCCACTAGAGGATAGCAATTCCGCCAGTCAGAAGGCTTAGAACATTTCTCCACAAGGAGCTAGCTAGTGATATGTGGGCTATTTACACAAGCATCCATCTTATTATGTCATTAAATCAAATCAAATTGTATTAGTCACATGCGCCGAATACAACAGGTACAACCTTACAGTGAAATGCTTACTTACGAGCCCCTAACCAACATTGCAGTTTTTTTTAAATATGAGTAAAAAAAAAGTGATTAAAGAGCAGCAGTAAAATAACAATGGCGAGACTATTTACAGGGGGGTACTAGTACAGAGTCAATGTGCAGGGGCATCGATTACTTGAGGTAATACGTACATGTAGGTAGAGTTATTAAAGTGACTATACATAAATGATAACAACAGAGAGTAGCAGCGGTGTAAAAGAGATGGACGGGGAGGGATGCAAATAGTCTGGGTAGCCATTTGATTAGATGTTCAGGAGTCTTATGGCTTGGGGGTAGAAGTTGTTTAGAAGCCTTTTGGACCTAGACTTTGCGCTTGTTGTGCGGTAGCAGAGAGAACAGTCTATGACGAGTGTGGCTGGAGTTTTTAACCATTTTTAGGGCCTTCCTCTGACACCGTCTGTTGTAGAGGTCTTGGATGGCAGGAAGCTTGGAACCAGTGATGTACTGGGCCGTACGCACTACCTTCTGTAGTGCTTTGCAGTCAGAGACCGAGCAGTTGCCATACCAGGCAGTGATGCAACCAGTGGTGCAGCTGTAGAACCTTTTGAGGATCTGAGGACCCATGCCAAATCTTTTTAGTCTCCTGAGAGGGAATAGGCTTTGTCGTGCCCTCTTCCCGACTGTCTTGGCGTGCTTGGGCCATGTTAGTTTGTTGGTGATGTGGACACCAAGGAACTTGAATCTTTCAACCTGCTCCACTACAGCCCTGTCAATGAGAATTGAGTTGTGCTTGGTCCTCTTTTTCCTGTAGTTCACAATCATCTCCATTGTCTTGATCACGTTGAGGGAGAGGTTGTTGTCCTGGCACCACACAGCCAGGTCTCTGACCTCCTCCCTATAGGCTGTCTTGTTGTTGTCTGTGATCAGGCCTACCACTTTCGTGTCATCGGCAAACTTGATGATGGTGTTGGAGTTGTGCCTGGCCGTGCAGTCATGAGTGAACAGGGAGTACAGCAGGGAACTGAGCACGCACCCCTGAGGGGCCCTTGTGTTGAGGATCAGCGTGGTGGATGTGTTGCTACCTACCCTTACCACCTGGGGACAGCCCGTCAGGAAGTCCAGGATCCAGTTGCTGAGGGAGGTGTTTAGTCCCACGGTCCTTAGCTTATTGATGAGCTTTGAGGGCACTATGGTGTTGAACGCTGAGCTGTAATCAATGAATAGCATTCTCACAAAGGTGTTCCTTTTGTCCAGGTGGGAAAGGGTAGTGTGAAGTGCAATAGAGATTGCATCTTCTGAGGATCTGTTAGGCCGGTATCCAAATTGGAGTGGGTCTAGGGTTTCTGGAATAAGGGTGTTGATGTGAGCCATGACCAGCCTTTCAAAGCACTTCATGGCTACAGACGTGAGTGCTACGGTCGGTAGTTCTTTAGGCAGGTTACCTTAGTGTTCTTGGGCACAAGGACTATGGTGGTCTGCTTAAAACATGTTAGTATTACAGACTTGGACAGGGAGAGGTTGAAAATGTCAGTAAAGACACTTGCCAGTTGGTCAGCGCATGCTCACAGTACACGTCCTGTTAATCTGTCTGGCCCTGCGGCCTTGTGATTGTTGACCTGTTTAAAGGTCCTACTCACATCGGCTGCGGAGAGCGTGATCACAGTCTTCCCGGAACAGCTGGTGCTCTTACGCATGTTTCAGTGTTATTTGCCTCGAAGCAAACATAGAAGTAGTTTAGCTCATCTGGTTGGCTCGTGTCACTGGGCAGCTCTTGGCTGTGCTTCCCTTTGTAGTCTGTAATGGTTTACAAGCCCTGCTACATCCGACAAAGGTCAGAGCCGTTGTAGTACGATTCGATCTTAGTCCTGTATTGACACTTTGCCTGTTTGATTGTTCGTCGGAGGGCATAGCGGGATTTCTTTTAAGCTTCGGGTTAGAGTCCCCGCTGCTTAAAAGCGGCAGCTCTAGCATTTAGCTCAGTGCGGATGTTGCCTGTAATCTATGGCATCTGGTTGGGGTATATACGTACGGTCAATGTGGGGACGACGTCATTGATGCTCTTATTGATGAAGCTAATGACTGATGTGGTGTACTCCTTAATAATGCCATCGGAGAAATGCCGGAACAAATTCCAGTCTGTGCTAGCAAAACAGTCCTGTAGCTTAGCATCTGCTTCATCTGACTACTTTTTTATTGATCGAGTCACTGATGCTTCCTGCTTTAAGCAGAAATCAGGAGGATAGAATTATAGTCAGATTTGCCAAATGGAGGGCGATGAAGAGCTTTGTATGCGTCTCTGTGTGTGGAGTAAAGGTGTTCCAGAGTTTTTTCCCCTCTGGTTGCACATTTTACATGCTGATAGAAATTTGGTAAGATAGATTTAAGTTTCTCTGCATGAAAGTCCCCGGGCTACTAGGAGCACTGCCTCTGGGTGAGCGTTTTCCTGTTTGCTTATGGCAGAATACAGCTCCTTCAGTGCGGTCTTAGTGCCATCATCAGTCTGTGGTGGTATGTAGACAGCTACATACCACCACAGACTGGGTGGTTGCCGCCGGAGACCCCAACCCGTTACTGAATTGGAGCGCTGCTCACCAGTGGATCATAGGGGCTGTGGAGCCATCCACTACAATGAGCTCAACTACCATCACATGTTAGCCAACTACGCATATGTGTGCTTTATTAAACTGTAATGGCATCTGCAGGAAGGGCAATGGGAGGGGAGCACACCCAGACACCCTAGTGATGTTTAGTTACACACAGTGTAAATGAGAATGTGTGTGTGAATGTCTCAACTAACTACTGGCATGTAACACTTTGTACATTTATTTTCGATTAAACGTCTTGGTCAAGTCGAATATAACTGCAACTACAACCATTACTGAAATCTCGACCATGGCTCTAGCTAAGTCATTCTGATCCAGTCCCTTGGGAGAATTCCATGGCCTCTCTCGGTGAGATGCGACCACTTTGGAAACATCGCTCTAATTCATTTGCTGCAGCAGCGAGGAAGGTTTCAAATGTCATGTCTTGCTCTGAATTGGACACACCCACGTCCATTCCCAAATGAGTAATGATTTTATCTCTGTCCAAGAATGAATGCCACACCTGATGATTTCAGACAGAGGGCTATGTACCATGAATGACAATGTTTTGGAACTGTGCAAGACTGCGGGTTCAAATAGGAAGAAAAAAAAACTGCCCTAGTAATTTAACATTACACTCAGGCATATTTGTTCTAGTGAGGAATAAGACAGAAATATAGAAAGAGGTGCATTTGAATGTACAAGTGTGTGAGAGATGTGTTTACTGTGTGTGTGTGTGTGTGTGTGTGTGTGTGTGTGTGTGTGTGTGTGTGTGTGTGTGTGTGTGTGTGTGTGTGTGTGTGTGTGTGTGTGTGTGTGTGTGTGTGTGTGTGTGTGTGTGTGTGTGTGTGTGTGTGTGCAACAGAGAGACCGAGATTTGTTTTCAAATTAAAATTTGAGTGCCTTTGTAGTATTTCGAATAGGTTGATCCTGCTGCTCACTGAACATGTCCTGTATGGCAAGCAGGAATTCCCTGTTCAGGTTCAGTGGTATGGAAAAACATCCAGTAAAAAACGAATGGAATGTGAACAAAGCCAATTGTAAATAACTATCCTACGTTTAGTTTACAATCACATGAACTTCATAGGATCGAAGGCGAACGTGGGGGGAAATGAAAGGCTTTCGAAAGCCATTGGAAGCCACGCAGACAATAATGCAGAGAGTCATGGGAGGCTACTAAAGCGGCTCATGCATTGGCCATATCCTATATCATGTGCCATAGGATGAGGCATGAAAGAAATCTTAGAAATTTGAAGAGAACATAATGTATACCTATTTAAGTTTGAATACAATATCTGGAAGAGGAAATATCAACTACATGTAACACACAGATATATTTAGCAAAACTGTGTGGCTGTATTCGATAGTTGCCACATTGTTGAACCAAATACCTTCTCATTGAGTCGGACGATCTGGTCCATTTTTTCTTTATCTTGTAAAAGCTCCTGCAATTCACTCATGTTTAGAGCCCTATACCCGTCTGGGGTAGAGTTTGTGTCCTTAAAATTGGACATTGTATTTCCTTCACAAGCAATTCAGACGAGTTCGTTTGCAAGCCCATCTGGTTCCATGTCGTTCGCAGTGAATAGTACAGCCACAAGCGCCTAGTGAAAATGGGTTAAAGCTTCTGTTGGCAGAGTCAATACAAGATGCAGTGACACATACTTACCACGATTGCATTGCAGCTAATGTAATGCTACCGACAACCACGAGAACCTCGTCACTAGTTACCACAACCACTAAGTCATAAACGCCGCCTATTTCTACAAATACTCTTCTTAAAATATTATTTTAAACCTAACCCTAACCTTTACCACAAATTTAACCACACTGCTAACGTTGTGCCTAACCTTAACACTATATTAAGACTAAACAATTGTTTTTTGTTTTCATACATTTTGACGATATAGTCATATATTGACTTTGTGGCTGTGGTAACTAGTCGAACCCCCCACGGGAAGGCATGGTCGTGGTATAAAACGTTTATAAGCAGGCTATAAAAGTAATAACCCTCTGCCAGGATTTTGTTTGGCAATGTTTGATTCTTGCCTACGTACAACCTGTATTTCCTACATTCCTATTTCCTACACCTGTATTTCCTACATTCACAATTATTTGTAATGTAGGCGAGTGTGCATGTACACTGGGAACTGGAATGCTGAAAGCATTTTCACTTCGCTGACTGTTATAACATAAATTATTGTTCTATCTGTGGTTACTTTGTATCATTTTGTAGCAACTAACGGTATTTTATGTATCAACTTTTGAGGCAACTTTCGTTTCAGTGGCTCTAAAAACTATTAGTACGCCTTTAGTTTACCGCTGGATCTGATTGGATGATCGAGTAGTATGTATTCTGAAGTTCGTGTTCATTGGTACGTTTCTGACGACGTCATTTTCAGACGACGGGAAAATGGCGGCGTTTGCTGGCGAGCGATGGAGAAGCGAGCTACCAAGTCATGATATTTTTTTTAAATTACGAGAGAAACTTGATTTGGAACCCAAAGCGAATTGCAGGAAAACTGCAAAGAATCTGACATTTTGCCTCAATGGTGACATATTCGTGTGGAACGACGCAGACAGTGTTTTTTACACGACCAACCTGAGGCAGCTGAATTCGGAGGACAGCATTGAGAGTGTGAAATATCAGGTGAGCACGTTATTCTCGATGGATAACGATTTTAAAGGGTGGTTGTTCATCTTTTTAACGTATTATATTAGCTAAAATAGTAGCTGCGACTCCCATTCATTCTTGGCGCAACATGCAATTGTATTTCACATTGACCTCATCCAGAACAACCCATAATTACCCCTGTACTGTCCCCCTAGTCGCTTGTGGAGATATGGGAGGATTGTACAGGTGTAAGCAATATGGAATATATTCCACTACTGTTAGCTACATATTGTAAATTACGCCAGACGCGATAGCTATGTTTCCATTACTGGGCGTTACAGGTTAGTTTATACAAAACGCTCCAGTAGATGTTTCAACTAACCTGCTCTTGGGGATACTGTCAAAGATATTACGTCTATGTTTTGTACTGCGACAGGTTCCTAACCATCTTAGCTGCCACGCATTTCCAATCATATTTGCAGGAACTACTCGTTTACATGCGACATGGCCACGTGTAGAAGACGGTGCGACCCAAGCAAAGATCTTGTTAGATATTTGTTTTTGTCGCACTGTCATCTACTTCTACACCTGGTCATGTAAGAGGCATTTCTCACTCGATAAAAAAAATACATTAATTTAATGTCGTTGAGTTTTCTCTGGTTTTTGTAGAACCAACAGAAACTGGACACATGTATTTATAAGACACTCTCTTCGTTCTCGATTCAGAGAAAAGCCAAGAGCAGGTTAGTTTCAACATGTATGGTGGCATTTTGAATAAGCTAACCTGAAACGCCTAGTAATGTAATCATAGTTAGCACATATCTAGCGTCCAATCTCTAGCTAATAGTCCACCTAGCCCCGGCAAGGTGGAGTTATCATATTGCCTAAAGTTAAACCTAATGAACTCCTCTCAAATCTTAATTCTCCTTCAGGGGCTAGGGTTTTCTGCTGGACACGGTCACTTACTTCAACAGCTCCTGATCAATGTTACCATATATTTTTTGGTGATAAGCATTGGGGTTGAGCGATGTCAACCTTAATCCTATTGTGATTATGTAGCCATTAAACTTTGATATACTATGCTATTGGCCACCCCCCAAAAAATCTAATATTAAGAAAACAGCTAAACCAACCGTTGGTCTATAGCTGAAATGTAATGCAACTGGACAAATCATGAATGCCTGGGCAGAGGCTAAGTGCAGGCAATGGCAGGCAAAAGTGTTTTCTATTATTCCTTTCTGGGGGAGGAGCAGAACAGGTTTGTGTGTCTGTCTGTGTGATGCGGTCATGATGGAGCAGTGACTGTCTGGTGAGAACCTGAATAGAAGCACAATGGGATAATAATTGCTTTATTTGCCTCATAAAATAATAGAACAAATAATATTATTTATTTGCCTCATAAAGCTGTGATTGAGAATAGCCTATGCATTTTGGTTTTTGCTCTTGCACTACACAGCGGATCTTTGATAATTTGAAATCAGCTGTGTAGTGTTAGGGCAAAAAACTAAATATGCACCAATTGGGTTCCTGAGGACCGAGTTTGGGAAACGTTGGCCTGTGCTTAGGCTATAGACATTCATTCTTGTTATTTTTGAAAGCTACAACTTTAGGACAACACCCTCGCAGTCTAGAATATTTGAGAAATAAGCTACTGTTCATAACTTTAACTTGTCTTAAAGCTTTTATGATAGGCCTAGTGGGAGGAAAGATTATTGGCCATTTGGTTTTCAACCTCACATGGATGGATTTTCCAGGCATGCATGGATAATTTCTTTCTTAATAGGATAATTACATTTTTCTACTGGCTATTGATATTGTTTGTTCTCTCATTATTAGTCCTCTGGCTACCTTACGTTTCTAGGCTATTCTAATAACTTTTTGAGATCTCCATTACATTGTTTGATTTGGAGAAGAGATGCATAAAATTATGATGCGTGGCCTTCAGTCATATGGAAACATGACCAAATACAAACAGTGTAGCTATTCCCTCCACAAGGCGATCAAACAAGCTAAGCGTCAGTATAGAGACAAAGTAGTCGCAATTCAACGGCTCAGACACAAGAGAGATGTGGCAGGGTCTACAGTCAATCACGGACTACAAAAAGAAAACCAGCCCTGTCGCGGACCCCAATGTCTTGCTCCCAGATAAACGAAACACTTTGAGGACAATACAGTGCCACCGACACTGCCAAAACCTGCGGGCTCTCCTTCACCGCAGCCAACGTGAGTAAAACATTAACCACACTGCTAACGTTGTGCCTAATCTTAACCCTATATTAAGACTAAAAAGAACATTTTTGTTTTCATAAATTATTACAATATAGCCATATATGGACTTTGTGGCTGTGGTAACTAGTCGAAACCCCACAGGAAGGCATGGTCGTGGTATAAAACGTTTATAAACCTCTGCCAGGATTTGTTTGGCAATGTTTGATTCTTGCCTGCGTACAGACGGCATCCCTAGCCGCGCCCTCAGAGCATGCGCAGACCAACTGGATGGTGTATTTATGGACATATTCAATCAATCCCTATCCCAGTCTGCTGTTCCCACATTCTTCAAGAGGGCCACCATTCGCGTGGAAAGCTAAGGTAATTGAGCTAAACGACTATCACCTGTAGCACTCACTTCCGTCATCATGAAGTGCTTTGAGAGATTAGTTAAGGATCATATCACCTCCACCCTATCTGACACCCCAGCCCCACTTCAATTTGCTTACCGCCCCAATAGGTCCACAGACGACGCAATCACACTGCACACTGCCCTAACCCATCTGGACAAGAGGAATACCTATGTAAGAATGCTGTTCATCGACTACAGCTCAGCATTTAACACCACAGTACACTCTGAACTCATCATTAAGCTCGAGATCCTGGTTCTCGACCCCGCCCTGTGCAACTGGGTCCTAGACTTTCTGACGGGACGCCCCCAGGTGGTGAGGGTAGGAAACATCTCCACCCCGCTGATCCTCAACACTGGGGCTTCACAAGGGTGCGTTCTCAGCCCTCTCCTGTACTCCCTGAACACCCATGACTGCGTGGCCATATACGCCTCAAACTCAATCATCAAGTTTGCAGACGACACTACAGTGGTAGGCTTGATTACCAACAACGACGAGACTGACTACAGGGAGGAGGTGAGGGCTCTCGGAGTGTGGTGTCAGGAAAATAACCTCACACTCAACATCAACAAAACAAAGGAGATGATCGTGGACTTCAGGACACAGCAGAGGGAGCAGCTCCCTATCCACATCGACGGGACAGTAGTGGAGAAGGTGGAATGTTTTAAGTTCCTCGGCGTACACATTACGGACAAACTGAAATGGTCCACCCACACAGACAGAGTTGTGAAGAAGGCGCAACAGCGCCTCTTCAATTTGGCAAACACTCTCAAACTTTTACAGATGCACAAACGAGAGCATCGTGTCGGGCTGTATCACTGCCTGGTATGGCAACTGCTCCTTCCACAACCGTAAGGTTCTCCAGAGGGTAGTGAGGTCTGCACAGCACATTACCGGGGGCAAACTACCTGCCCTCCAGGACACCTACATCACCCGATGTCACACGAAGGCCAAAAAGATCATCAAGGACAACAACCACCCGACCCACTGCCTGTTCACCCCGCTATCATCCAGAAGGCGAGGTCAGTACAGGTGCATCAAAGCTGGGACCGAGAGACTTTTAAACTGCCATCACCAACATTGAGTGGCTGCTGCCAACATACTGACTCAAATCTCTAGCCACTTTAATAAAAAAAAATTGGTGTAATAAATGTAACACTAGTCACTTTAAACAATGTCGCTTTATATAATGTTTACATACCCTACATTACTCATCTCATATGTATGTACCGTACTCTATACCATCTTCTGCATCTTGCCTATGCCGTTTGGCCATCTCTCATCCTTATATTATATGTACATATTCATTCCTTTACAGTTGTGTGTGAAAGATAGTTGTTGTGAAATTGTTCGATTATTTGTTAGATATTACTGCATGGTCGGAACTTTTGATTTGATATATATTTTTTAATATAAACAGCTAGACACAAGATGGTTAAGGAGTGTCTGTTATAATACATACATACACACTACCGTTCAAAAGTTTGGGGTCACATTTTTTGTCCATTTTAAAATATCATAAAATTGATCAGAAATACAGTGTAGACATTGTTAATGTTGTAAATGACTATTGTGGCTGGAAACGGCTGAACCGTTAGTCTATTCTTGTTCTGAGAAATGAAGGCTAGTCCATGTGAGAAATTGCCAAGAGACTGAAGATCTCGTACATTGCTGTGTACTACTCCCTTCACAGAACAGCGCTAAGCTGAATAGAAATAGGAGTTGGAGGCCCTGGTGCACAACTGAGCAAGAGGACAAGTATATTAGTACATTATGCTCTTAAATACAAGTACAACTAAATGCATGCTCTTCAACCGATCACTGCCTGCACCTGTCCGCCCGTCCAACATCACTACTCTGGACGGTTCTGACTTAGAATATGTGGACAACTACAAATACCTAGGTGTCTGGTTAGACTGTAAACTCTCCTTCCAGACTCACATCAAACATCTCCAATCCAAAGTTAAATCTAGAATTGGCTTCCTATTTCGCAACAAAGCCTCCTTCACTCATGCTGCCAAACATACCCTTGTAAAACTGACCATCCTACCGATCCTCGACTTCGGCGACGTCCTTTACAAAATACCCTACTCAATAAATTGGATGCAGTCTATCACAGTGCCATCCGTTTTGTCACCAAAGCCCCATATACTACCCACCACTGCGACCTGTATGCTCTCGTTGGCTGGCCCTCGCTTCATACTCGTCGCCAAACCCACTGGCTCCAGGTCATCTACAAGACCCTGCTATGTAAAGTCCCCCCTTATCTCACCTCAATGGTCACCATAGCAGCACCCACCTGTAGCACGCGCTCCAGTAGGTATATCTCTCTGGTCACCCCCAAAACCAAGTCTTACTTTGGCCGTCTCTCCTTCCAGTTCTCTGCTGCCAATGACTGGAATGAACTGCAACAATCTCTGAAACTGGAAACACTTATCCCCCTCACTAGCTTTAAGCACCAGCTGTCAGAGCAGCTCACAGATTACTCCACCTGTACATAGCCCATCTATAATTTAGCCCAAACAACTACCTCTCCTCCTACTGTATTTATTTATTTAGCTCTTTTGCACCCCCATTATTTCTCTCTACTTTGCACATTCTTCCACTGCATATCTACCATTCCAGTGTTTTTTTTTGTTACTTGCTATATTGTATTTACTTCGCCACCATGGCCTTTTTTGCCTTTACCTCCCTTATCTCACCTCATTTGCTCACATTGTATATAGACTTATTTTTCTACTGTATTATTGACTGTATGTTTGTTTATTGACTGTATGTTTGTTTTACTCCATGTGTTGTACCTGTCGAACTGCTTTGCTTTATCTTGGCCAGGTCGTAATTGTAAATGAGAACTTGTTCTCAACTTGCCTACCTGTTTAAATAAAGGTGAAATAAAAATATAAAATAAATACAAATTAGTGTCTAGCCACACAAGTCCTCAACTGGCAGCTTCATTAAATAGTACCCGCAAAACATCAATCTCAACGTCAACAGTGAAGAGGTGACTCCGGGATGTTAGCCTTCTAGGCAGAGTTGCAAAGAAAAAGCCATATCTCAGGCTGGCTAATAAGTAGAAAAGATTAAGATGGGAATAAGAACAAACACTGGACAGAGGAAGATTGGGGAAAAAAGTGTTATGGACAGACAAATCCAAGTTTGAGGTGTTCGGATCAAGAACATTTGTGAGGCAGAAAAAATGAAAATGTGCTGGAAGAGTGCTTGACGCCATCTGTCAAGCATGGTGGAGGCAATGTGATGGTCTGGGGGTGCTTTGGTGGTGGTAAAGTGGGAGATTTGTACAGGGTAAAAGGGATCTTGAAGAAGGAAGGCTATCACACCATTTTGCAACGCCATGCAATACCCTGTGGACAGCGCTCTGTCTGGCCTGCATTCCTCTCGTGCGTTCCGTAGGCCATATAACATATTTATTGAAACAGTAATAGGCAAATTACTCGGAATGGCACATGTGTGCTGCCCTGCTGTGCGCTGCGATTTTAGTTCAAATAGGCTGAACCATTATGTGACACATCAAGATGTCGTCACCATCAACGATGGTGTAATATCACCCAAGCCAGTGAAGTTGAAGACTAACGTCAGATGACTTTCATTTCTTTCCTCAGACTCTGCTGTGCATCAATCCACCACGGTTTGAAGTGTGCCAGGTGTTGCTGAGCCCGACACAGTACCATGTTGCACTCATTGGACAACGGGGTGTCACCGTTCTAGAATTACCACAGCGGTGGGGCAAGAGGTCCGAGTTTGAAGGAGGACGGAGTGAAGTTAACTGCAAGTGAGTATGAAATGTTAGCCCAATACCCCATCTAACATAAATAACTATCTGACCCATCAAAGCATTTTTTCAGGTTATTCTGGTCCCTTTAGGGATATATAGAACACTGTCAGCACTCAGCGGGGTGCCTACTAGAACAGTTAGGAAGAACCTGGTTCATTAGTTGTATTTTTTAGTATAACTGAAGCGTGCAGTGGGCTGGAACTAACTCACCCATATAGCCTACCGTAAGAATGGATCCCCATCCCACACTCATTGTTTTGAGTTATAGGGAAAACGAATTTCAGTCCATATGAAATAAACATTCTTTACACCACTCCAAATCCTGTGTTGACTCTAATCCATGGAGTAGATTAACTAAAGATGTGGTTGTTTCCTCTCTACCAGGACTATTCCTGTGGCTGAGCGTTTCTTCACCAGCTCAGCCTCCGTGACCCTGCGGCAGGCCGCCTGGTTCCCCAGTGAGACGGAGGAGCCCCACCTAGTGCTACTGACCTCTGACAACACCATCAGGTAAACATACATGGACCATTTACAAAGCACAATGTCAATTCATTGATGAAATGACTTGTTGTGATAGTGTTTTCTTTTAGAATTTATTTTTTATGTCTCATCAATCAATGGGTTTGTTAGCTATAGGGCCCCTAGTTATCTGGGGCCCTATGTCCTGCAGGTGATGTGTGTGTGTATTAATAGTTTAATATTCATTGTATTTTTGTACTCCCTGACAAACCTGACAAAGGCCATGCAGCTGAAATGCGTCTGTTGGTTCCATTGAACATGGCCTTTCTTTTCGATAGTTTTATACCTTATTGACCATACTATTGCACTGCATTGACATTGTATTGTCGTGTATAGGTTCTACGGGTTGAAAGAGCCTCAGACTCCAGCTAGAGCACTATCAGTTTCCCAGTCAGAGGAGGACAGCAGTGTACACACTCGTGGGTGAGTTATTTCACCCTCTATATTGACCAAATCTAAATGGAATTGACCTACACCCTGCTATGTAGTTTACTAATAAGATCTGTCTCTCACCCCTCCTTAGGCGCTCCTATGCAGCCTCTCTGGGCGAAATCGCTGTGGCTTTTGACTTTGGGCCAGTGGCTGGCGCCCCTCAACAGCTCACAGGCCAGCGGTCCAAGGAGGATGTGCTAGTGTACCCCCTCTACATCCTCTACGAGAACGGAGAGACCTATCTGAGTTACACCAGCCTCGCACACAGGTATGTGGCTTAGCACCCTCAGCGGGACGTTAGAAACTGGAAGCATCCGGTTTTCAGGGGAAAAGCAGGGAAAAGAGGCGAAGCCTGAAAACTGGATGCTTCCTGTGTTCTAAACTTGAAAGTGTGATCTTCTGCAATTTTCTACATTGTAGAATAATAGTGAAGACATCAAAATGACAAAGTAAAACATGGAATCATGTAGTTAAACAAATAAATAAAATATAAATATTAGATTCTTCAAATTAGCCTTGATGACAGCTTTGCACACTTGGCATTCTCTCAACCAGCTTCATGAGGAATGCTTTTTTTTTCATGAGGAAGTCTTGAAGGAGTTCCCACGTATGCTGAGCAGTTGTTGGCTGCTTTTCCTTCACTTAGCAGTCCAACTCATCCCAAACCATCTCAAATGGGTTGAGGTCGGGTGATTGTGGCGGCCAGGTCATCTGATACAGCACGCCATCACTCTCCTTGGTCAAATAGCGGATAAAATCAAAGTGGAGCGAGTTCCAGGTCGCGCACACCAAACCAAAGAGTCCTTAACACATGGCAACAACAGGACTACTTCTTCATTACTCAAAAGAAACATCAACCAATTTCTAAAGACTGTTGACATCTAGTGGAAGCCATAGGAACTGCAACCAGGTGCAGTTCCTCAAAAAAATCCTGGATGGTTTGTCCTCAGGGTTTCACCTGCCAAATAAGTTCTGTTATACTCACAGATCTACAAAGGGTGGCTACTTTGAAGAATATCCTATATATATATATATATATATATATATATTTATTTATTTTAATTTGTCCAACACTTTTGGTTACTTCATGATTCCATGTGTTATTTCATAGTTTTTATGTCTTCACTATTATTCTACAATGTAGAAAATAGTCAAAATAAAGAAAACCCTTGAATGAGTAGATGTGTCCAAAATTTTGACTGGTACTGTAGGTCAGCTTAACATTTAGTTTTGTCTGACTGAATTTCAGTTAAGCTTATTCAGTGGACCTTTACAAATATATTATGCTACTGTTTGAGGACATTTTAATAAAAATCATCCATTAGTAAGAATCTCATCTTATTTGAATCTCATCCCTAGACCGTGTTCTTCTGTTTTTCAGTTTGGGAAGCCTCAGTAAGCCCATTGGGCCCTTACCCATGTACCCCGCGGCGGAGGATAACTATGGTTATGACGCCTGTGCCGTGCTCTGCCTGCCCTGTGTTCCCAATATCCTGGTCATCGCCACAGAAACAGGCACACTGTACCATTGCGTGGTGCTGGAAGCAGAGGAGGAGGAGGAGACTGGAGTAAGTACTGTACTAGAGTGCAATGTTACAGAATATTCAGATATAAATGTTCTGTGTAGAATGGTTAAGATTGTCTAACCTGTTGGCTGTATTCTTTACATATATCTGCAACATTGACAATTTCACCTCACTGAATACACTTCAGGAGTGTACACTGAGGACTTTTCTTCTCTGTGTGTGATTGACAGGCAGTGGAGCGGTGGTTGCGGGGCTCGGAGGCAGTGCCCTCTCTCTACGTGTTTGAGTGTGTGGAGCTGGAGCTCACCCTCAAACTGCCCGCAGGGGAGGAGGAAGAGCCTGTGGAGTCCGACTTCACTTGCCCAATCCGACTGCACAGAGGTGAGTGGGTCATGCTGATTTGCTGATATAGTTCAATGCTAAAATTGGATCCATTGGTACTTCCCACCAAGTCTCAAAGGTCCACACCCCATCATTATGTTTGTCTAATGTACTTTCAATGTGGTTTTCTTTCTGTGGTGTCTTTTGTTTCATTGAAACTTGCTTTATGCCCAATTTCAGACCCCCTGTGCCAGCACAGATACCACTGCACACATGAGGCAGGAGTGCACAGTATAGGCCTCACTTGGTTCAACAAACTACACAAGTTCCTCCAGTCAGGTGAGTCCTTCATGTCCAGATGGGGGTGTCAATTCAATTGTGTTGTTTACCATATAAATCAGAGGTGGTTAGTGCATTAATTTGCCTGCTTTGCCATAATGCTCTTTCTCCACAGATGAGGACAAGGATAGTCTCCAGGAGCTGGCTGCTGAGCACCGCTGCATCGTAGAGCACATTCTCTGTACCAGGCCTCTAAGTAGCAGGTATCACAATTATCAAGGCATCAGATATTAATGACATCAAGTTAGGAGAACCAGCTGACTTGTCATTGATTGTCAGCTTGGCAGTAAAGGTTGTTGACTTTGTTTATTGAACAATTATCTCCTCTCTTTCTTTCTTTTTCACTCTCCAGCTTGTCAGCTCCAGTACGGGGCTTCTTGATCGTGTCAGACCTGTCTTTGGGTGCAACCATGATCTGCATTACCAGCACCTATGAGTGTCTACTACTGCCTCTCCTGTACGGTTCAGTATGGACTCAAGTGTTTTGGTCAATTACACATGGAATAAACAAACATACTGTCAATAATACAGTAGAAAAAAGAAAAGTCTATATACAGTGAGTGCAAATGAGGTAAGATAAGGGAGGTAAGGCAATAAATAGCCCATGGTGGCAAAGTAAGTACAATATAGCAATTAAACACTGGAATGGTAGATGTGCAGAAGATGAATGTGCAAGTAGAGATACTGGGTGCAAAGGAGCAAGATAAATAAATACAGTATGGGGATGAGGTAGTTGGATGGACTGTTTACAGATGGGCTATGTTCAGGTGCAGTGATCTGTGAGCTGCTCTGACAACTGGTGCTTTTGATTCTGGAATGATAATAGCCTATTATTTTTAGATTCATTATTATATCAGTTCAATTATTGAAACTGCTATAGATGGGGAAACTGTGTCATAGGCTGATGGTGGATGTCTGTGTATGCCTAGGAGTTCCATTCGGCCTCCCTCTCCTCCCCTGCTGTGTTCCCACCCGGGGGTAGGCTCAGCTAGCTCTCCTCTGCGTGGATTGCATGACGACTCCTTTGAGCAGCACATCCGCAACATCCTGGCCCGGAGCTCCACCAACCCTCTCATGCTCAGGTAACGCACTCACTACAGTGCATTGAAAACACCCCTTGAGATCTTGGATTTGCACAGATCCCAATTGACTCCATGGCAACATGCTTTGGCGTCATGCTGTGTTATTTTTTTACATGTAGTATCCTCCCTTGTTGCTGTTTTTGTGAAGGACAATTGTTTCTCCATGACCTGACCTGATAAAGGTTAGATAAAACTCCCCATATAACATGCACAAAGGAACACTGTTAGCCTTGGTTTAGTGTGTGTACTCGGTCCTGTTGTCCTGTGTGTTTAGGGCAGGGGACAAGGACACATCGTCTCCTCCTCCAGAGTGTCTCCAGCTGCTGAGCAGAGCCACCCAGGTTTTCAGGGAGGAGTACATCCTCAAACAGGACATTGCCCGTGAGGAGATGCAAAGAAGGTAAATGTCACTCCCATTAACAGATACACTAATGCACATACACATACAGTACCAGTCAAAAGTTTGGACACACCTACTCATTCAGGGGGTTTTCTTTATTTGTACTATTTTCTACATTTTAGAACAATAGTGAAGACAAACTATGAAATAACACACGGAATCATGAAGTAATTAAAGTGTTAAACAAATCAAAATATATTTTATATGGGAGATTCTTCAAAGTAGCCACCCTTTGTCTTGATGACAGCTTTGTATGCTCTTGGCATTCTCTCAGCCAGTTTCATGAAGTGGTCACCTCGAATGCATTTCAATTAACAGGTGTGCCCTGTTAAAAGTTCATTTTTGGAATTTCTTTCCTCAATGAGTTTGTCACTCAGTTGTGATGTGACAAGGTAGGAGTGGTATACAGAAGATATCCCTATTTGGTCAAAGACCAAGTCCATATTATGGCAAGAACAGCTCAAATAAGCATAGAGAAACAACAGTTCATCATTACTTTCATCATTACGAACTGCCTTGTTCAGGGGCAGACCGACAGATTTACCTTGTCAGCTCGGGGATTCAATCTAGCAACCGAAACGCTCTAACCACTAGGCTAACTGCCGCCCCGTGAAGCTGGTTGAGAGAAGGCCAAGAGTGTGCAAAGCTGTCAAGGCAAAGGGTGGCTACTTAGAAACAAATCCAAATATATTTGAGATTTTTCCAACAATTTCTTTTGTCTTCACTATTATTCTACAATGTAGACAATAGTACAAATAAAAACCCTTGAATGAAAGTAGGTGTGTCAACTTTTGACTGGTACTGTATAATTAATCAATAACACATATGATCACTTGAAGTTTTAGTTTGGATATTAGTGCTGAGCGTTTAACCAACATTTCGAAGGGCTGTTCTGTTCTGTTTTTTTTTTTTATCAACTAATTGACCGACGTCACATTAATTATGTTAACTCAAAGTACGATCATTCAAGAGGGAGTGAAATTAAGTCAAGAACTATGTGGGACGCTGAGCTGCTTGGGAGTTTAGGTCATTGGCAGTTTAGGTAAATATTTAACCTAGTTCAGCATAAACTTGGTAATGAACTACAATTACCATAATCCATTGCACCTGTTCTTTCCGGTCACAGACAGAGGTTGTTACAGGCACACCATATGAGACTGCATGAGAGAGTAATGACAACACAATGGCGAGAGGGATAGAGACAGTTCGTAAGGTAGCTCTACCCGATTGTTAGTTAAAGTAGTTGGTAAAAAACGTTCTAGAAAGTATGCCTTTCTTATCTACTTTGAATAACTAGTAAAAATAATTTGTCACCCGGAAAGCTACTGCTAGCCTAGCCAAATAGGATGACTTGTTCGAATGGGGAGCACAGAGATGATAACAGATGGCTGGCTGCCACTTACTGCCTGAGCAGAGATGAGATAATGACTTATATTTCATTCTTTAAAGTCATCAAATTAAAACCTAGTAATATATACAACTGAAATGTGAATGAATTATGGTTAATAAGTGATGAGCAGTAATGGGCATTCACTACCATCATGGGGCTCTTATGAATTGTTTTATTCTGTGTTAGTATTCCACCCACTGTCGGTGACATGGAAAAGGCAGACGATGACTGAAGGGAGCTCAAATCAATTTAATGTCTTATGCATTTTTAAATTTGATTTTGCAATCAAACTGATTTAAAAATTAATTTAAAAAATGATCAAACTGGCCTCAAAATGCACTTACTGCTCAGCACTTTCTGATACCCACACATCATGATGGCTCCGACGGTCGCCCTGTTTCTAGCGCCTAGCCAACTTTACATTTATTTCTTTAGAATGTTTTTTTGCATTATTACCTACAGCCAAAAATAACTTTTGAATATTAGTTCAGCGGTCACTCATCAGCATTTTGACCAGAAATTTGAATTTCCTTCATTGGATCCTTTGTTTGAACTCCGAGGCAATTCCATTAATCCCGGGGGCTGCTCCAAGTTGCCATCGCCAGAGAAGAGGAACATGGAGTGGGCTCTTAGACTCAGGAGGCGTGCATACCATCCACCACTCCCAAATATTACTCGCTAATGTTCAGTCCCTGGACAAGAAAGTAGATGAGCTCAGGGTGAGGATCTCCTTCCAGAGAGATATCAGGGACTGTAAAATAGTGTTTTACAGAATCATGGTTCCTTCCGTATATACTATCCCCGTCCATTCAGCCAGCGGGGTTCTCCGTCGATCACTAAGACAGGAAGCCCTATGGGACTCCCGATCATGGCCGGTTGCGATGCAGCCCGGGATCGAACCTGACTTTGAAGTGATGCCTCTAGCACTGTGATGCAGTGCCTTAGACTGCTGCTCCACTTGGCAGGCCAACACATCTCAATTTTAAATCCATTTTAAATTCAGGATGTAACAACTAAATTTGGAAAAAGTCAAGGTGTGAATACTTTCAAGGTACTGTGTATATACAGTGCATTTGTAAAGTAGTCAGACCCCTTGACCTTTTCCACATTATTACGTTACAGCCTTACTCTAAAGTTGATTGTTTCTTTTCCCTTAATCTATACAGTACCGCATAATGACAAATCCCAAACTTTTTTAGCATTTTTGGGAAATTTGAAACTGAAATCACATTTACATAAGTATTCAGATCCTTTACTCTGTACTTTGTTGAAGCATCTTTGGCAGCGATTACAGCCTCGGGTCTTCTTGGGTATGATGCTTCAAGCTTGGCACACCTGTATTTGGGGAGTGTCTCCCATTTTTTTTTTTTCTCTGTAGGTCCTCTCAAGCTCTGTCAGGTTGGATGGGGTGTGTTGCTGCACAGCTATTTTCAGGCCTCCAGAGATGTTCGAACAGGTTCAAGTCTGGGCTTTGGCTGGGCCACTCAAGGACATTTAGAGACGTGTCCGAAGCCACTCCTGCGCTGTCTTTGCAGTGTGCGTAGTGTCGTTGTCCTGTTGGAAGGTGACCCTTCTCCCCAGTCTGAGAACCTGCTCCAGAGCGCTCAGGACTTCATGGAGGATCTCTGTACTTTGCTCCGTTCATCTCTCCCTCGATCCTGACTAGTCTCCCAGTCCCTGCCGCTGAAAAACATCCCACATGATCCTGCCACCACCATGCTTTACCGTTGGGATGGTGCCAGGTTTCCTCCAGATGTGACGCTTGGCATTCAGGACAAAGAGTTAAGTCTTAGTTTCATCAGACCAGAGAATCTTGTTTCTCATGGTCAGAGTCCTTTAGGTGCCCTTTGGCAAACTCCAAGCGGGCTGTCATGTGCCTTTTTTACTGAGGAGTGGCTTCCATTTGGCCACTCTACCATCAAGGCCTGATTGGTTGAGTGCTGCAGAGATGGTTATCCTTCTGGAAGGTTCTCCAATCTCCACAGAGGAACTCTGGAGCTCTTTCAGAGTGACCATCGGTTCTTGGTCACCTCCCTGACCAAGGCCCTTCTCCCCCGATTGCTCAGTTTAGCCGGGCGGCCAACTCTAGGAAGAGTTGGTGGTTCTAAAATTCTTTGGCCACTGTGTTCTTGGACTTTCAATTATTGCCCTGTTGAGAAACAAATGATACGCCATCCCATCTGGTTTGTGCTATCGCTACAGAGTGCTGTGGTATCCATGCTTGTTAAGTGTGCCTTGAATTCTAAATAAATCACTGACAGTGTCACCAGCAAAGCACCATCACACCACCACCTCCATGTTTCACGGTGGGAACCACACATGCGGAGATCATCCGTTCACCTACTCTGCGTCTCACAAAGTTAGTGGTTGTCACCAAAAATCTCACATTTGGACAGATTTCTATCGGTCTAATGTCCATTGCTAGTGTTTCTTCGCCCAAGTAAGTCTCTTCTTATTGGTGGCCTTTAGTCGTGGTTTCTATGCAGGAATTCGACCAGATTTGCGCAGTCTCCTCTGAACAGTTGATGTGTCTGTTACTTGAACTCTGAAGCATTTATTTAAGCTGCAATTTGAGGCTGGTAACTAATGACTAATGAACTTATCCTCTACAGCAGAGGTGACTCTTGGTCTTCCTTTCCTGTGGTTTTTGCGACTGCACTTAAAATTTAAATGTTCTTAATTTTCTGGATTGACTGACCTTCATGTCTTATAGTAATGATGGACTGTCGTTTCTCTTTGCTTATTTGAGCTGTTCTTGCCATCTGACATTCCTATTCTGTTATCATTATTTTGGGGGATGTGTGTATTAGGTATTACTGCACTGTTGAATGTAGAAACATAAGTGTTTCACCACCCATGTGATAAAATATGCGTACACTACCAATTAAAACGTGATTTTACACACACACACACACACACACGTGTCCATGTGAGGAAGCATGTTGTTGACTGGTTTCTTTTTCAGGGTGAAACTGCTGACCGGACAGAAGAACAAGCAGCTGGAGGACCTAGCCCTGTGCCGAGAGGAAAGGTGAAATCGGGAAAAAGTTTCCCAATAAACATAGAACTTGATGCCCATGGCCAATGCTCCCTCTAAACATGTGCGTAGTTGCGCACTTCCTCCAGACTGCCGCACAGAAGAAATGCAAGAGATCGAACTTAACTGAGTTCACCCAATTTTAGTTTGCACTATATAGATTTTTTTTTTCTGATTGTATCAACATTTTAATGAGAGAAATCGAGCTTTACAAGATCGAGTCTGATTTTGTTGTAGGCAGAGCCAGAGCGCAGCGTGGGTAGTCCCTACTAGCGGTCTTTCAATCACGTGAATGAAAGCCCTATTCAGATCAGTTTAGCCCAGTAAGGGGCGCAATTTTCACTAGGGACTGGGACATGTCGTCCTTCGCCCCCAGTTTTATCATTTGAATGTGATAGAGGCAACGGTTGGCTTTAGGACCATGCAGATGCCTCCGAGCGGTTGGGTAGGCTGTTTCTAAAACCAAAGTTGCACCTCTGAGCCCAGTTATAAGTATAGGTCAGCAATGGGCAGTTACTGCTTCCTACAAGAGTACAAAACGGAAGCATTTGAAGTACAGAGGCTTCATATGAGCCTCACCTGCATTTCATATACTTGAGAGCTATTCTTCATTGTGTATTTATTTTATCAATAGGAAAAGTCTGCGAGAGTCTGCAGAGCTTCTGGCTGATAAGTACGAGGATGCCAAGTATCGCCAGGAAGCCACCATGAGCAGGTAGCTAGATACGCTCGTCTTTCAAATTTAAACTTTCTTCCAGGCTTTAGTTTCAGAAGTCATTGAAATGGTCAGATGCCCAAACAACATAACTGGCTTCATCTCAAAACTAATGTGATCTGCTTCAGAGCTTCTATTACAACCGATATGGCCCTATTTCCTCCTTCTCTGACTTGTGTTCTGTACTATTCCAGGGTGAAGCAGGTTCTGGGCAGTCTGCGCAGTCAGCTGCCCGTTCTGTCTGACAGCGAGAAGGACATGAAGAAAGAGCTGCAGACCATCAACGACCAGCTGCGTCACCTGGGCAATGGCATTAAACAAGTGGGCTGCCTTCTTGAGGTCTATCGTTGTCATCATCACAGAGCTCGTACTGGTTCACAGTAATAATTGGACTGGTGTTTTATCTTCCAGGTAAATATGAAGAAGGAGTACCAGAAGAAACAGATGGACAAAGGGCTGTCTCCAGCCAGAGCTACTGTCGCCCTCAACCCCCACCAGAGGAAGTGTGTCCAGGGAGTGATAAAGGAACAGTGAGTATGGGCAGCTCTTCCCTGGGTGGCATACTAGTTTTTGCCAGCCTGTTGACCTTATGACACCCATTGATCTCCTTTGTTTGTAGAATTTAATGTTGGTCCCGAGTCTTGTCTAATATGATCTGGTGTAACGGAGTTAATGTACCATAAGCTCACTCTACAGCTAGCTTGAAATGTTGCAGATGGGAGACATTGGTACCTTTTTGGGTGGCTCAAACCATTGGAATGTTGTTAAGGGGGGCGGTCACGTGTTAGCAAAGCAGAGGTCTCAAGTTCGAGCCAGGTATGAACTGAATCGGAGAGGGAAGGGGTACTCGCTAAGCAAGCAATGTGACATGTGTAACAATGGTGCCGAGTGACTCCGGTGCGTAGTTGGGCTTAGCTCGGCGGCTGGGGTGACTGGCGAGTTTAATGTGAGTGAGTGTAACAGAGTGAAGAACGTACCATAAGCGTACTCCACAGCTAGATTGATTGAGCCATCCAATTTGTAGCTTTTGGGTTGCTCAAATCGTTTGAATGTTTGAGGGCGGTCACGTGTTAGCCAAGCAGAGTTCCCAAGTTCAAGTTAGCTAGGAGCCGAAGAGGGGGGACGACGACATCCGTAACACTTGCAGTGGTCTTTCCTGACAGCCTTGTTTCCTTCTCTCTTCCAGGGGAGAACACATAGGAGAAATGATGAAACAGATCAAGGACATCAAGAACCATTTCAGTGTCTGAGCCGTTAAGGGAGCCATCTTTCATCCACAGCTGTACCACTGCTTTCCAAACAACCAAAATAATAATGAAGCGCTATTGTGAATATTCAGTCAACGCTTGCTAAAATAGTCTGTCTTATAAGGCTAGTCATTGTCTGCCAGTCACATTTTTGGAACCAGTAGTTGAAATGAGAAAATCACCAAGGTTTTATACACTATGTATGTTTGTCTATCTGGAGAATAAAATTTGTGTACAGTACTGCCTATTTTTAACTGCATGAACAGTTAGCTCTGCATATGGGCCTTGGTGGAGATGTTCTTCAGTGTCACCATTAGACAATGGATCCTTATCTCAGTTAATCTCCTATTGTGTGATTTACTCCTCCGTCAGTGTGACATGAACCATGCATCGCCATACCTTTTGATGCATAGGTTAGACCAGCTAAATCTATTCATGGTCTTAAAACAAAGGGAGATTCAATCCGCTCTATAGCACGATTTGAATTTAAAAGCAATGATCCTGCATTTGTGGAGACTGCATTCACAGTAAATGCTGCATATGTCAGGTCAATGGGAAATTATCTTTTTTAAATTTAAATTGCGCTATGATCTTCAAGGTCAAGATTGAATCTAGCCTTAATACTCGTTTTCCATAGCATACCCATCTTCGACCCTTGGGT
Organism: Oncorhynchus kisutch; assembly: GCF_002021735.2. Classification (NCBI taxonomy): domain Eukaryota; kingdom Metazoa; phylum Chordata; class Actinopteri; order Salmoniformes; family Salmonidae; genus Oncorhynchus; species Oncorhynchus kisutch. The sequence continues at coordinate 38,633,242 of NC_034179.2, read as the reverse complement.
GGATGAGCTTTCTGCCCAAGATGCATTTCCCATTTCTTTTTGTATCTGAAATGCCATTTGTTTTATAGCTTCTAAGAGCCTTTGAGGATTGCCCTCCATCGAAGCATTGTTTTTTTAGGGATAGTCACGCATACCATAAAGTACAATTTGATTTATTAGATAATACAGAAATACACAGTACTGTATAGACTTTTGTGAAGGGGGGCCTAGCAGAAGCATGCAGAGAACTCATGATTTAGTTTAGATTCCTCACAATATTACTGTTCTGCAGGCAACATTACACCACAGTGAAATCCTAAAATGAAAGCCATGGCCTTGTTTATGGCCAGCCCAAATAAAGGGGTTGTTTGAGACAATTACACACAGTAGCACTATCCAAGGGAAAGGTAGGCGAGTTATTCTATAAAAATGATTGTTAAGTCCGACTGTTAAGAATTCAATGCTTTACAAATAAATGTGCTGTGAGCATGTGGTAGTGAAGGAGTTAAGAATGCATGGCTTAGACACTTAAGCTTTAAAGTCTACACCTGTTGTATCCGGTGCATGTGACCAATACAATGTCTTTATATGAATCAACCCTTTTCTGGGTAATTTGGTTCCATTTCTGCTGTCATTACCAAATGGGGAACATTGTCATGAACACACCAACCCAATGCAAGAGGTCTCTTGATGGATATCCAACACATGCACAGTATAGAAGTCCTACTGTGCCAGATCAAACTTTCAGGGAGTGAAGTGAATTTAAAAATATTACACGGAATCCCTTTTTTTTTAACAAGCAATAAACATTCATTTATCTTTCAGTACAAGTTCATCTGGCTTCCTTACTCATATCCTCAAACTATTAGATGGACAAAACATAGCAGGATTCTTTGATACATCTAAATGTCTTGAGTTGATATTGTAGTACATGCAAGTCAAATAATCAATGATCTCCAACGTATTGTTAATCACATTAATACAACAATGTTCAACCAAGATTAAGCAGCAAGGAAATATTTTTCTAGGTATTGTTTTACAACAATTAAAAGCAATACATCAATGTCTAAAGAGTTTCCATAGAATCACCCTAAGAACTCCAGTCACATCAGCCAATGAGTGATAAAGCATTTTTACCCACAGATAACTTAACTACCAGCATTTAAAACTGACTAGAGAAATGAGCTGAAACATTCAAATGCAAATAGTTCACGGTGCATTACATTTTTGGAAAAGTCTGTATTAAGTAGATCAAAATGTAGAAGCTTTTTCTTCTCCAAAGCCAACCATTCTTTGACTTTAACTGCCTGTTGAGATTCCTTGAACAACCCATGTTGAAAATGTGCTATGTTGCTGAACTAGCTTTTCTGATGCCAGGGACTGAACTTTTTGTACAGTTCTTGCTATTGGTAATGATCATAACCCTCATTGCCAAAACCATATTCATTCTGATCCAAAAATTCCATCTTCCATCCATGCCCAGTGATCATTTGTCAATGATTTGACCGTTCTGTCCAAGGGAACAGGAAGAGTACTCAACCAGTTCCTTAGAAACAAAGTAAAACTCAAAAGTAGGATACAACCATGATGAGCCAACTGATTTTTCACACTATTCATAATTACCACTGAGACGTGACACCTACACTTAAGCGGACCAGGATGCCTTCTCTATTCCCTAGTAGAGGTGAGCGGTTATGTTTTATCCACTGATGTTAGAGAAACGTCAGAAGGTGCTCAAGAAGTTATGTGCCAGAAACTCCATGAAACTAGTGACAGTGTTGGTGAATCAGATAATGTTCAATGTGGACAGACTTTACAGAAAGACTAATTATGTCATTGCCCCCCTCAAATGACTTGAGGTTGCAAGAGTATTGGTGACTAGTGATGCAGCCGGAACAAAACTATACATGTGAAATGAAATACAAAATATCAAGTATAGAGAATAATTTTTTTGCAAGAGAAGCCAGACTATATTTCCAAAAACAATTGACCATTAATTAACATCCAGGCCTGTCGCACAAAAAGACACACTGAAAATGTCAAAAGGAATATTGTCAACAGTGATCCTGACCATTTAAAAATCGACCCTTCAAAAGTAAATTAGTTAGTTCTACGGATTATTCATTCCCAGGGTAGGGTTGGGTAGGTTACTTTCTAAATGTAATCTGTTAGTTACTAGTTACCTGTCAAATTGTAATCAGTAACGTAACTTTTGGATTACCCAAACTCTGTAACAATCTGATTAAATTCCATTACTGTCCCTTTATTAAGAGGCATTAGAAGACAATGTATGTTACCAATTGAACCACATCTATTGCAGGAAAAATCAATGATAATGCCTCTTTAGCTGGCCATGGATGTTACATTTTACTTTATGGGTTGGTTATGTAGGCTTCTTCTAACCCATTGCTTTCTACCACATATAATAATGATTCAATTATATCTTTACATTTAAAAAAACGAACTATCAGAATTCCAGTCAATCCAATAAATGTTATACCCCTTGATCTTCAAGAATAGGATTTGGGAATATGGAAGTATAGATTAGCCAAATTGTTTTACCTGAGCATGACCCCAAAACTAAGGATTTATTAGCCAGCCCTACTCTGTTTTTTATGACTTTGTTGTCATGGAGAACTGATTGGGCTCATTGAGTTGAGTTGAAAAATACATGCTGCGCTCATGGAATGGCATGCTTTGAGCTCTACTGAAAAAGGATATTTACATGTGAAAAATGAATTGCATTTGCTATAGGCCTATTGTGTACCTTTTTGTTGGTGACACTGATAGCTTGATAATATGCAGCTGTTTAAAGGGCAAATCCACAGATGAAAAAATAACATAACGGACACCCCGCCTGTGTTTTGGTAAAAAAAAAACTGAGGGATGGGCCTGGAGAAATATAACCACACTCAGATTAATAGACAGAGCGATCGATGCAAGGACTGACCATCCAAGATATAAAAATTGTTTTAATGATGTTGAGGCTATACATTTACAAACATCGGACTTAAACAAGCTCATATTTTGGATTTTCATGGAGTGTGACAATTGAACTAAGCTCATGAGCCATTTATAAGTTATATTCTTCAAGAATCAATGGAATCAAAGTCCAAACATGGATGTAGCAACTACAGATTTCCCCATCAAGTCTATCAAAAGTGTGCAAGTTTGAACATGTGTCAATTGGGACTTTTTAAATGTATTTTTAAAATCAGCAGCATGAATTAGATTGAGCAATAAAAGATCCACTTTTATTCCATTGGCTTGGATCCGCACTACGCAGCTTTTGCAAGAGCACATTTTTTCACTGGCTGTCCATTGGTTTCAAAAACAATGATTGATAGGCAGCTTAAACTAATTGAATTAAACTTTTATTGGATTCAAATACACATTTAGATTTGTGAACAGACATTTGCAACCACACTCCGTAAGGCATAAATAGCTTAATGAGAGAGCAGGAGTGATTCACATCAATGATCTATGTAGATATGAAGTGATTTCCGTATCGCCGGACTACACCACTGTTGTCATCCTTACCCCCGAGCGTTTATTGGAGTGTGGTGTCAGGAAAATAACCTCACACTCAACGTCAACAAAACAAAGGAGATGATGGTGGACTTCAGGAAACAGCAGAGGGAGCACCCCCCTATCCACATCGACGGGACAGTAGTGGAGAGGGTGGTAAGTTAAGTTCGTCGGCGTACACATCACGGACAAATTGGTCCACCCACACAGACAGCGTCTGCACAACGCATCACCGGGGGCAAACTACCTGCCCTCCAGGACACCTACACCACCCGATGTCACAGGAAGGCCATAAAGATCATCAATGACAACAACCACCCCCGAGCCACTGCCTGTTCACCCCGCAATCATCCAGAAGGCGAGGTCAGTACAGGTGCATCAAAGCTGGGACCATGAGACTGAAAAACAGCTTCTATCTCAAGGCCATCAGACTGTTAAACAGCCACCACTAACATTGAGTGGCTGCTGCCAACATACTGACTCAATTCCAGCCACTTTAATAATGGCAAAATTGATGTAAAAAAATGTATCACTAGCCACTTTAAACAATGCCACTTAATATAATATTTACATACCCTACATTACTCATCTCATATGTATATACTGTACACTATACCATCTACTGGATCTTGCCATCTTTATGTAATACATGTATCACTAGCCACTTTAAACAATGCCACTTTTATATGTTTACATACCCTACATTACTCATCTCATATGTATATACTGTACTCTATACCATCTACTGCATATTGCCTATGCCGTTCTGTACCATCACTCATTCATATATCTTTATGTACATATTCTTCATCCCTTTACACTTGTGTGTATAAGGTAGTAGTTGTGAAATTGTTAGGTTAGATTACTCGTTGGTTACTACTGCATTGTCGGAACTAAAAGCACAAGCATTTCGTTACACTCGCATTAACATCTGCTAACCATGTGTATGTGTATGTTGATTTATTCAAGTTGGATAATCTTTGGATGCCGACAGCAGTCGCACTATTGGAAGACATAGCTTGGACTGTAGCCTACAAAAGCCTATTCCTGCTCTTTTTCCGCGATCCATCAAACACATTTGGTGTATCATTATAGGGGTATCTGACTTGTGGTCAGACTCGCTTACGTGGAACAAACTTAAAGCTTGTGGCTTTTTTAGATGCTGATTTGAATGTCATTGAGTAAACAGAGAAGTGTATTTTTTTTTTGCAAACATCCTTTCTGAATGTAAAAGTAATGGTTGAAGTAATTACAGTGCCTTGCGAAAGTATTCGGCCCCCTTGAACTCTGCGACCTTTTTCCACATTTCAGGCTTCAAACATAAAGATATAAAACTGTATTTTTTTGTGAAGAATCAACAACAAGTGGGACACAATCATGAAGTGGAACGACATTTATTGGATATTTCAAACTTTTTTAACAAATCAAAAACTGAAAAATTGGGCATGCAAAATTATTCAGCCCCCTTAAGTTAATACTTTGTAGCGCCACCTTTTGCTGCGATTACAGCCGTTAAGTCGCTTGGGGTATGTCTCTATCAGTTTTGCACATCGAGAGACTGAATCTTTTCCCATTCCTCCTTGCAAAACAGCTAGAGCTCAGTGAGGTTGGATGGAGATCATTTGTGAACAGCAGTTTTCAGTTCTTTCCACAGATTCTCGATTGGATTCAGGTCTGGACTTTGACTTGGCCATTCCAACACCTGGATATGTTTATTTTTGAACCATTCCATTGTAGATTTTGCTTTATGTTTTGGATCATTGTCTTGTTGGAAGACAAATCTCCGTCCCAGTCTCAGGTCTTTTGCAGACTCCATCAGGTTTTCTTCCAGAATGGTCCTGTATTTGGCTCCATCCATCTTCCCATCAATTTTAACCATCTTCCCTGTCCCTGCTGAAGAAAAGCAGGCCCAAACCATGATGCTGCCACCACCATGTTTGACAGTGGGGATGGTGTGTTCAGGGTGGTGAGCTGTGTTGCCTTTACGCCAAACATAACGTTTTGCATTGTTGCCAAAAAGTTCAATTTTGGTTTCATCTGACCAGAGCACCTTCTTCCACATGTTTGGTGTGTCTCCCAGGTGGCTTGTGGCAAACTTTAAACAATACTTTTTATGGATATCTTTAAGAAATGGCTTTCTTCTTGCCACTCTTCCATAAAGGCCAGATTTGTGCTCCTTGGGATGTTTAAAGCTTGGGAAATCTTTTTGTATCCAAATCCAGCTTTAAACTTCTTCACAACAGTATCTCGGACCTGCCTGGTGTGTTCCTTGTTCTTCATGATGCTCTCTGCGCTTTTAACGGACCTCTGAGACTATCACAGTGCAGGTGCATTTATACGGAGACTTGATTACACACAGGTGGATTGTATTTAACATCATTAGTCATTTAGGTCAACATTGGATCATTCAGAGATCCTCACTGAACTTCTGGAGAGAGTTTGCTGCACTGAAAGTAAAGGGGCTGAATAATTTTGCACGCCCAATTTTTCAGTTTTTGATTTGTTAAAAATGTTTGAAATATCCAATAAATGTCGTTCCACTTCATGATTGTGTCCCACTTGTTGTTGATTCTTCACAAAAAAATACAGTTTTATATCTTTATGTTTGAAGCCTGAAATGTGGCAAAAGGTCGCAAAGTTCAAGGGGGCCGAATACTTTCGCAAGGCACTCTATATAGTTTTTCAGAAGTATCTGTAACGTTGAGTACAATTTTAGCTGGTAATGGATTACATTTCATTTTTTGTAATCTGTTACTCCCCAACCCTGTCCATTCCATTGTGATAATTGGTCATTACTGTCCCTATGGCTGTGTCTCAATAGTCCTAAACGGTTCCCACAAATGTATAGACGTGAGCAATATGTTTTGTACATAACCAGTCATTTCACCTGCCTGAGGTCCTAAAGAAAAGGAGACTAGTAAAGCAAAATGAACCTATTTCATACTATTGGGACACAGCCTACAAATCAAGCAAGTATGTTTGGCCCTCCATCCATTCTACAAGTCAGAGACCACAGGCTGAGGCAGATCAGAACTACTACTGGATGCAGGCATGGGGTAAGAGACCATAGTATTGGAGCTGGAGCTGTAGCTGTTTTATTGAAATGGTACTGTATGTATGTATGTATGTATGTGTGTGTATATATATATATTGCATTGATTAAGTAATACTGAAGTTGTTACCCTGCCCTCATTCATTTCTTGGAATGCCATAACAGTTGAGGCCGGTAGGCCGTCAATGTAAAATAAGAATTTGTTCTAAACGGACTTGCCTAGTTAAATAAAGGTTAAATAAAAAAATGAAATATGTATGTACGTGTATATGTATAACATATACAGTACCAGTCAAACGTTTAGGCACCTACTCATTCAAAGGTTTTTATTTTCACTATTTTCTACGTTGTAGAATAATAGTGAAGACATCAAAAGTATGAAATTACACATGGAATCATATTGTAACGCAAAAAGTGTTAAATCAAAAATATATTTGAGCGTTTTCAAAGTAGCCACCCTTCACCTTGATTACAGCTTTGCACACTTGGCAGTGGTGTGTGTTGTTAAAAGTTAATGTGGAATTTCTTTGCTTCCTAATGCATTTGATTCAATCAGTTGTGTTGTGACAAGATAGGTGTGGTATACAGAAAATAGCCCTATTTGGTAAAAAAAACAAGTCCATATTATGGCAAGAACAGCTCAAATAAGCAAATAGAAACGACAGTGCTGCATTAGATGACCTGGCCTTCAATCACCCGACCTCAACCCAATTGAGGTAGTTTGGGATGAGTTGAAGGAAAAGCAGCCAACAAGTGCTCAGCATATGTGGGAACTCCTTCAAGACTGATGGAAAAGCATTCCAGATGAAGCTGGTTGAGAGAATGCCAAGAGTGTGCAAAGCTTTCATCAAGGCAAAGGGTGGCTACGTTGAACAATTTCAAATATCAAATATATTTTAATTTGTTCAACACTTTTGGTTACTGCATGATTCCATGTGTGTTATTTCATAGTTTTGATGTCTTCACTATTATTCTACAATGTAGAAAATAGTAAAAACAAAGAAAAACCCTTGAATGAGTAGGTGTGTCCAAACTTTTGACTAGTACTGTATGTGTAAACATAGACACGTATATACATAGTTTTTTAAATTTAAACTAGGCAAGTCCGTTAAGAACAAATTCTTATTTTACAATGACGGCCTACTGGCCTCAACTATAATGGCATTCCAAGAAATGAATCCAAATAACTTCACAGATCTTCATTGTAAAGGGTTTAAACACTGTTTCCCATGCTTGTTGTGCTTGAACCATAAACAATTCATGAACATGCACCTGTGGAACGGTCCACTAACAGCTTACAGACGGTAGGCAATTAAGGTCACAGTTATGAAAACTTAGGACACTAAAGAGGCCTTTCTACTGACTCTGAAAAACACCCAAAGAAAGATGCCCAGGGTCTCTGCTCATCTGCATGAACGTGCCTTAGGCATGCTGCAAGGAGGCATGAGGACTGCAGATGGCAAGGGCAATAAATTGCAATGTCCTTAATGTGAGGCACATAAGACAGCGCTACAGGGAGACAGGACAGACAGTTGATCGTCCTCACAGTGGCAGACCACGTGTAACAACACCTGCACAGGATCGGTACATCCGAACATCACACCTGCGGGAAAGGTACAGGATGGCAACAACAACTGCCCGAGTTACACCAGACTGCTCAGACTATCCGCAATAGGCTGAGAGGGCCAGGACTGAGGACTTGTAGGCCTGTTGTAAGGCAGGTCCTCACCAGACAGCACCGGCAACAACGTCGCCTATGGGCACAAACCCACCGTCGCTGGACCAGACAGGACTGGCAAAAAGTGTTCTTCTTCACTGACAAGTCGTGGTTTTGTCTCACTAGGGGTGGTCAGATGTGCATTTATCAAAATTTGCTTTACACCAAGGCCTGTACTCTGGAGCGGGATCGATTTGGAGGTGGAGGGTCTGTCATGGGGCAGTGTGTTACAGCATCAGACTGCCTGCAATGACAAGCTCAATCTCAACGCTGTTCGTAACAGGGAAGACCTCCTCCTCCCTCATGTGGTACCCTTCCTGCAGGCTCATCCTAACATGACCCTCCAGCATGACAATGCCACCAGCCATACTGCTTGTTCTGTGCATGATTTCCTGCAAGACAGGAATGTCAGTGTTCTGCCAGTGCCAGCGAAGAGCCCGGATCTCAATCCCATTGAGCATGTCTGGGACCTGTTGAATCGGAGGGTGAGGGCTACAGCCATTCCTCCCAGAAATGTCTGGGAACTTACAGGTGCCTTGGTGGAAGAGTGGGGTAACATCTCACAGCAAGAACGGGCAAATCTGGTGCAGTCCATGAGGAGATGCACTGCAGTACTTAATGCAGCTGGTGGCCACACCAGATACTGACTTACTTTTGATTTTGACCCCCGCCTTTGTTCAGGAACACATTATTCAATTTCTGTGGAACTTGTTCAGTTTGTCTCAGTTGTTGAATCTTATGTTCATACAAATATTTACACGTTAAGTTTGCTGAAAATAAATGCAGTTGATCGTGAGAGGATATTTGTTTTGTTGTTGCTGGGTTTACATACAGTTTATTAGGTACACCCCTCAGTTTATTAAGTACACCCCTCTAGTACCAGGTCAGACCCCCCCTTTGCCCCCAGAACAGCCAGAATTCTTTGGGGCATGGAAACATTGCTCAATTGATATCAAAGATACCTAACATGTGCCAGGAAAATATTCCCTACACCAGTGGTTCCCAAACTTTTTATAGTCCCGTACTCCTTCAAACATTCAACCTCCAGCTGCATACCCCCTCTAGCACCAGGGTCAGTGCACTCTCAAATAATACTTTTTGCTATCATTGTAAGCCTGTCACACACACACACTATATGATACATTTATTAAACATAAGAATGGGTGTGAGTTGTCACAACCCGGCTCGTGGGAAGTGACAAACAGCTCTTATAGGACCAGGGCACAAATAATAATTTTGCTCTTTATTCTTTATTATACCATCTTACATATGAATCATTTTTTGTTAATTGAAAATTGTGAATAACTCACCACAGGTTAATGAGAAGGGTGTGCTTGAAAGGATGCACATAACTCTGCAATGTTGGGTTGTATTGGAGTCTCAGTCTTAAATCATTTTCCACAGTCTGTGCCGGTACTTAGTTTCATGCTAGTGAGGGCCAGAAATCCAGTCTCACATAGGTACGTGGTTGCAAAGGGCATCAGTGTCTTAACAGCACGATTTGCCAAGGCAGGATACTCTGAGCGCAGCCCAATCCAGAAATCTGGCAGTAGCTTCTGATTAAATTCAATTTTCACAGAACCGCTTGTTGCAATTTTGATGAGGCTCTCATGTTCAGATATCGGTAAGTGGACTGGAGACAGGGCATGAAAGGAATAATTAATCCAGCTGTTTGTCATCCGTTCGGGGAAGTACCTGGGTAATTGCACACCCAACTCACTCAGGTTCTTCGCTATATCACATTTGGCATTGTCCGTAAGCTTGAGTTAATTTGCACACAAAACATACAATGATGATAAGACCTGTGTTGTCCTTGTTAATGCAGAGAAGGGCACCAACTTCAATTTTGTCCCGCACATTGAATATTGTTGGAGAGTCCCTGTTGGAGAGTCCTAGATTCAGATCATTCAGGCGAGGAAAAACATCACCCAGATAGGCCAGTCGTGTGAGAAACTCATCATGCAAGCGGTCAGACAAGTGAAAATTATCGTCAGTAAAGAAAACTTAAAGCTCATCTCTCAATTTAAAAAAACATGTAAATACTTTGCCCCTTGATAACCAGCTCACTTCTGTATGTAGTAAAAAGCACTACATGGTTGCTGCCCAAATCATTGCATTATACAGAAAATACACAAGAGTTCAGGGGCCTTGCTCTTTTATGCTGTCAGGCATTCCCTTGGCAGCAAGAGCCTCTCGGTAGATGCTGCCGTGTACCCAAGTGGCATTGGGAGCAACTGCTTGCACGCACGTTACCACTCCCCGATGTCTCCCTGTCATGGCTTTTGTGTCATCAGTACAGATACAAACACATTTTGACCACCAAAGTCCATTTGATGTCACAAAGCTGCCCAGTACTTTAAAACGATCCTCTCCTGTTGTCCTGGTTTCCAGTGGTTTGCAGAAGAGGATGTCTTCCTTAATGGAACCCCCATAAACGTAACAGACATATACCAGGAGCTGTGCAAGGCCCGCCACTTCTGTTGACTCATCCAGCTGTAACGCATAAAATTCACTGGCTTGTATGTGAAGCAGTAATTGTTTCAAAACATCTCCTGCCATGTCACTGATGCGTCGAGAAACAGTGTTGTTTGATGAAGACATTGTCTGTATAGTTTTTTTGGCCTCTTCCCCAGCCATATCTGCGGTAGCAGGAAGAATGAAGTCCTTCACCATAGTATGGTGCTTGACTGTCCTAGCCACACGGTAGCTCACCATATAAGACACTTCTAGCCCCTTCTTATTAATGGTATCTGTTGCTTTTATACATGTCTTACTACTCAAAATTCGTCTTAATTCTCGCTCAAAAAACTCCTGTATCTTATTTTCGAAATTGACATGTTTTGTTTCTAAATGTCTGCTCAAGAGTGGAGGTTTCATCTAGTTGTGAGATAGCCAGTGTGTTATATGTGCAAAGGTACTGAGGAAAGGCACTACTCCCAATATAAGTGAACCCCAAATCAATGTAGTCATCATATTTGCGCATCTTTGATGGTTCAACGACACTGTCTGTTGTTCGGTGCTTTCCGGGGTAAGGTGGCAGTAGCTCTTCGGCTTCATCAGATTCACAACTGTCAGTGTCCATGCTAGCTGGGCTAACAACAAATGTAGAATTACTGATGCTAGCATTGGATGTGCTCGTGGAAGCAGAACAACTTGTGTAGTCGCCAGGTGCACTACTGCTGGTAGTGGTAGCAGTACTACCTGTAGAACTGGTATGTGTCTCTATGGACACCGGCCTTTTTTTTTCTTCTTTTTTTTTCAACAAATCGTTTTAATAGGATCCATGAAGCCAAAATTGACAAAATAATCTTCAATGTTGATGATACAAAGAACAGAAAGTACAAAATCGTTCCCAGGTGGAATACTATTGGGCAAGAAGAGCAGTAACATTGATGTTGATCTTTGTGTTCAGTCCATTATAACAAGCACATTTTAAAATGCAGGCATTGAGCAGAGCAAAATAACAAAATACCGTGAGCAGACTGTAGCATGCTGCAATTTGCAACTTCATGAACAGTTTTACCAGTCTGAAAGGAATTCACTCTTTTTGGAAACTGAACATACAGGACCCTCAGCTATTTTAAGAACCTCAATTGTATAGATAAAGGTTGTCAAAGGAATCATTTTATTTCTCTCTCAGTTTAAAACTTGGCAGGAGGTAGGTCGGACATTGTCGTTTAAAACAAACGAAAACAGGAAGGTAAACAAGCCTCGTTGATATCCACAATACTAATATCAAGGATTTAAATGGAGATGTCAGTGCTGATAGGGACAGGGAGTAGAATGTGAAGAACAGTGGGCGTTTATATACAAACAGCCATGTGAAGCAACGTTTTGGTTTTTACAGCACCAAGTCAGACATTATGCTGTATCAATTGAACTAAATGCCATAAGAGCAAATTGAGATGCATCCTTTGGAGATCATTAACTTTCTAAACATGGTTTGTAAATTAATGGCCAAAACTCATGGCTAAATTTAAAGACGCTCGAGCTACTTAAACACAGAATAGGACTACAAAAATCAGGTCAACATGTGGACAAATTTCTTGAGGAGCTTTTTAAATACAGCCAGCCAAGGGATGATCTTGAATCAGGGGTGGATTTTTACTCGTGTGCAGACACCGGCCTTACTTATCACCGAACAACAGACAGTGTCGTGGAATTCCCGTGAGTGTAACGGTTCATGTGATTGGATGTTAATTATTTGACTAGGCTACCTGCATTTGACAATGTGTTATTTCGCTGAACACTAGATGGTTTAATTTTATATTTGGCAGTGAAGCGAGGCTACTCAGGCGAGAAAAAAACCTCACCCAAACGTATAGTCCTGTTCGAAAATGTAAACGGACTGTTTGAAAATGTGAAGAAGAAAATAATCTACATAAAAAACAACATTTGAATCACTTTTATTTGCTGTACCCCGGATGGCATTGCGCATACCCCAGTTTGGGAATACCTGCCCTACACCATTACACCAGCAGCCTGTACCGTTGACACCAGGCGGGATGGGGCCATGGATTCATGCTGCTTATGTCAAATCTTGCATGACGTATCAGGGACCGGGATTCGTTGGACACGGCAATGTTTTCCATTCCTCAATTGTCCAGTGATCGCGTGCCTACTGGAGCTGCTGCATCTTGTTTTTGGCTGATAGGAGTGGAACCCGGTGCGGTGGTCTGCTGCAATAGCCCATCCGTGACAAGGACCGACGAGTTGTGCGTTCCGAGATGCCGTCTGCACACCACTGTTGAACTGCGCCGTTATTTGCCTGCTTGTGGGGGGGAAGATACTCAGTTTGAGATACTGTAATGGGCGCGCCTGGCGATCATCACGCTCAAAGTCGCATTGGTCAGTCATTTAGCTCATTCGAACATTCAATCGGACAGTAACTGAATGAATGCCCCGATACCCGCTGCCTGCTTTATATAGATAGCCAAGGCCACATGACTCAGTCTGTAGGAGTGAACCATTTTTGTGAAAGGGTGGTTTACCTAATACTGTGTATATTCTGTTTACATTATTATGTACACATATTTCTATGAATCTCCTTCATTAAGTCTTTGCCATAGGCCTAACAGGATGAAAATGAACAACAAAAGCATGGCGAGAGAAAGAGAGAGTAAACCCAAGGGTGTGTGAGTGAGAAACAGCGGGAGCATTTTATTAACCACTTGCAGACATGGCAGAAATTTTGTGGATCCATTTGTTCCCATTACCTGAAAGAAGTTGGAGTTCAGGGTTCCCCAACTGGCGGCCCACAGGCCAAATTTGGCCCGCGGTGATTATATTTGTTGGAAATAAAATACTGTAAAAATGCCAACAAATAAGCTCCAAGTGATTTTAATTTTTGTAATATGTTCCAAAGTATTCCGACACAGAGAGATCTATGTGATGGTATAAAAACTTAAGCAAGGTTTTAAATGATTGTTTTAGTCAAATATCTGTTTAGGCTTCTTGTGGTCAATTTGCCGTCTACAATTATTTGTAATTATGTTCCGACCTCCTGACCATCCACTCAAGAAAAAAAATGTCCTGTGGCTGAATCAAGTTGATGATCCCTGTTGTAGAAGAAAGTGCCTTAGAAGGCTACAATATCCAATATCTACAGTAAAAACACAGGACAGATAAACAGGCAGGAATTGCCACTCTGCAGGAAACAGTCATTTAGTTATTTGCAACCTCTTAGTAGTAGTGTTCACTCCTGCCTTGGTATGCTCCAAATCCTCCTGTACAAACAATGTATTTTTTCATCCTCCACCTTGGATTTAGTCTTTATTTAAAAACACCCACACCGCTCTTATCCATCCTGAGCCCTTCCATTGGGTGGGGGGGGGGGGGGGGGGGCTGGAGGGGTAGGAGAATTTCATTAGGCCAGTGAGATAGAGTGGAAGGAGGGGGAATACAGTTTCTTCAGCCATGGGTATCATGTCTCTGGGAGCTGGCTGATGTCAGTTAAATTGGTGTTGTTGAGGATGGCTCGGATACGGTCGAGAGAGTCAGTCTGTCTGATCCGCTCCAACTGGACCTGAGGGGAAGAGTGTGATTGCATGATTGAATTTGGACAACTTGGACAACAGGTGGGTGGAATGAATTATCAGTTAGAATGGAAAACCAGCAGGTTCCAGGCCTCGTATACCCTGGATCTAGAAATACACATACAGCCATGTAGGTTACATCTCACATATCAGGGGCAGCACATCGGAGATAGGGTAAAATAAGCCACTATCAAATAGTGTTAAAAGCACCAATGAGGTGCTGTATATGGTTGCCGGGGAGGAATATGGTTGCCATGGTAAGAGGTGTACTTTAGCAGTTGGAGTACCATTGCCATAGTAACACCACGATCATGCAGACCTATCAAATGTAAGGCCAGACAAGGTAAAGATCAGTTTTTGTCAAATACAAAGTTATGTCTGAGATCTACATCAAAAATCCTGATCAAATACTTTTACGCATTTTACAAGTAAGTAAGTGCTTATCTATTTCTAGGGGAAGGCATGCATTGCTTACCAATGACAGCGGAATGGTCGTACATAACCTTTAATACATAATTGGAGGTGTATTTGCTGTCCTATATCTATGAATGTTAAACACTCCAGTCTGAAGACAAAAAAACTTACGTAACCAGTTTGCGATCTCAAACTGGTTGCCATGGTAACCATGTGGCATTGCGGTCCGTACCTGGAGGTTCTGGGAGAGCTTGACAAAGTCCCTCTGCACCTGCTCACTGACGTCCAGCTCCGTCTGCAAGCGCTGTGCTTTGTCCTTCTCATCCAAAGCCTGAGCCTCCAGGGAAGTCTGCCCCCCCACACACAGAGACACACACAGTATCACTACTCCCACAGGGTGTTGAGACTTATCACAGATAGGTGAGAAAGGAACAAGCAGTGGCCAGTTTTAACCTCTGACCTTGGTTGTGGTGAGATCTCTGAGCTGCGCCTCCAGACTGCTCTTCAGACCCTGGACACTCGCTAATGTCTTGCTCTTCTCTGCCAAGCTGCTCTCCAGCTGGGAAAATAGCACATCAATCAGGCTTATTAATAACTACTGGCACAAATAGTCTAGTACCAAACTTGAAGTCCTCCTGACTTCAGTCTGGGGAGGCTGCTAGATGTCAGCACGATGCGTCGATAATGAAAGGGGCTGTGCCTTAGTGGTTCTCCTCTGTCTTTCTCACTCAAACACCCACATGGACATCCACACAGACCCCGAGATCCGATTTTCAAATCCAACCCCCCAGGGAAAAAAAACATTTAAGAGAACCAATCAATGCGTCCACTCTCGAAAAGAGTGGAATATGGAATAATAACTGCCACCTGTCCAGACCAGTGGGGCACCGATCCTCTTGCTGTGTCACGTGGTCTGCACGCCAACAAGGCTACAAACAGTCTGCATTGCAAAACAATGTTAAGCCAGTGGCCTCCAACCCTGGTCCTGGTAGAGTTAGGTGCACAGGCTTTTGTTCCAGCTCAGAACTCAAACGTCAAATTCAACTAAACATCAATACCTTCGTTAATTCAGTTGTGTACATATAAGGCTTGAGCCAAAGCCTACACACCTTGTAGCTCTACACATCTATGGTCAGTGACCACTGATATTGGCCAGGAGTTATTCACATTGAAACATTGTTGATGGTAAATAAAAATCACTCACACCTACATTTGTTCACCTTATTCTACACATTTCAAAACAGCAACTACTACTCTAACAAGCCAGTGATTTTAGGCCTAAACTGGGATTATGTTATTGAAGGCAGCCACTCAAGGAAATCTGACTTCACATGCAGACTCCCTACAGTTCATTTACCTGTTCTTTCTCATCTTTCACGCGCTCCAGCTCGGTTTTCAGACTCGAGAATGACGCTGGCGGAAGGAGAGAAAAGAGATAGAAGGCTTATTACAGTGCCATTATGATGGTAAATCAGAACATCAACCTCACACATGCGTTCTATCATTCTAATGTGGCAAATGACTCATCACTCATGAATAATGAATTAGCACGGTTTGCCAAGGGGAGTGATGTGTGGGCTACTAAGCAAGCAAACACAGTGCTCCTCCAAACTATTCGACTGACACAAAGAGCAATCAAGGAAGTGTTGATAACTTGGGCCAGAATTCAGCCATTGCAGAACATGGGTTTTCTGCACTGCACTTTAAGCAGTGTATTTCATTTGAACATTTCTGAAAACAAAATAGACAAAAACAAAGCTGTGATGCCACATGAATGGTATTACTAGCAGTGAGGCATGTTATTTTATCATACCCATGCTGACTAAGAAGAGCGATGTGAATGGCTAAGACATTGAGCAAGGTACTTAACCCGAATCGCACCTGTAAGTCGCTTTGGATAAGAGCATCTGCCAAATGACTAAAATGTATGTCGTGTGACATCCATAATATTAAAAATTCCTATATCAATTTGGCATGCAACATGTTCAAAAAAATTACTGCAGTGAATGAGTTTCTGTGTCCTACAGTCATTAGTCATTTACAGCATTAACACACACAAACAGCCTCAGTAGGTTCGTCAGACAGTGTTTTTCGTACCTTCCAAGATGTCTGAACAATCACCAACCGAGAAAAAAGGACAGGAGAAAAAGACAGGTTTGAGAGGGTACAAAGGAAAGGAGGGGGAAAAACATCTTCAGAAAATGTGAAAGCCTGGGTCTTTTATGAAGTTCAAAGGAAAAGCAGAGTTCAGTTGCGCTGAAGAGTTCATTATGGGACCGTGAAGCTGAACACTTGCTCAGCACGTTTTATCCCTTAACTACTCAAATGTGTACTAATGACACAACTAACAAGTTTGAGCTAACGGTGATATTTAGCATCTTCGGCTCTTGGAAAATGCAACTTCGAAGACTTTCTTTATTGCTCGTATTCACTCTCTGCACCTACAGTTTCCTCATTGGGTGTCCAGACATCTCAACTCAGAGCCATAGATACACATTACACCTGCCCAGTAAATACAGATCAAAATGAAACTTTTGGTAAATCTGGCACATGAATCAATAGATATCTTGATTAATGAGCATGAGGATTATAGCGCAACTAAGTAACTTTTCATGAATGCCTTCTCTGACCTATCCTTGTGTCAAGCCTCGGGAATGGGAAGGGGAGCCTCACCTTTCTCCTCCTTGTAGCCCTCTATCTCCATCTGTAGTGTGTCCTCCAGGTTCTCTTTGAAGCACTGCTCTGCCTGGAGCTGCTCCTTCAGGAACAGGATCTCCGCCTTCAGCTTCTCTTCTAGGTGGTCTGCAGCCATGCGCACCGCAACTATGTCCTCCCGCAATTGCAGCACCAGTGGTTGTAGTTCCTAGAGGGCAGCAGAAATAGTTGCACGTACCAATTTAAGTGAGTCACACTAGGTATAAATAGTGAATGAATTACCTGATGGGCATGTAAATAGCTCGATGGTGTGAACCAGAGATGGTAGTCTGCTTCTGAGGACTGTGCATGTGGAGAAGTGTATGGTGATGATTTACTCATACATTTCAGTTGCTTCCACCCCTTTTATACTGGTTACTCTGTTCTTCCAAGATTTTTGTTTTCATTTACTCCAACGTATTCCTATTTCTATTCCTCATTTTAAAAGCTATTTTAAGTAATTGAATACTACAATATGAGTTTATATGGGATGAAAAAAAAAGAATCAGTTAGGTGGTTACGAGGGTTTAGCTACCGCACTTTCATCAAGGTTTCGATTCAATCTAAAGACTTGTTCATGTCAAAGCGGTCAAGAAATACACTATAGAATCTTTAACACCCCTGAAGGGCCCTAGTATGCTGTCCCCTGTCAGTTCATCAAACAAAGTCAGTGATATATTATCTGGTCAGACAAGTGGATTGTTTCAGTTCTGAAAGACAGATTCTGTGCAGGTCTGCTAACATTACTAGACCTTTACAATTCCAGGAGAAGTATTTAACATCTCAGGAAACACATCAACATGACGCTCCTATAATGTGTGCAGAATCAGTGCATCTGGAACGCAACCAAAGTCTTAGAATATGACAAAGCTAAATCTAGGCTTAAAATATACACTACATTATCTGTCTTGGATTTACCTCTTGAATATTACTGTGGTTTTCTTCTTTGTCAATGCTAAGAAAGCATGGTATGTAAGCATTGGGGGGAAATTAAGAGCCTGGATGGTTCTTGCAATGAACTCGTGTTTATTATTCAGATGTCAAGAGACATTCTGTAAATCTATGAATGTGTGTGACAAAATACATACAAAACAAATCGAGGGCTATGGTTTACAGTATTGAGATGCGCCTTGTGACGGCCCTGAATTTTTATGAACCGTCTCAGTGCTTCTCCTTCCAATAGGGCGCTTTCCCTTTAATTCCCAATTAAATAGCCAGCATCAGCTGCGCAAAAGTGGGGTTGTGATGAAGACGTGGATGAGGATGTGTTCAACCCTCAGTTCCCGAAGCTTCTCTATTCCGTTTGTTTTGTTGCCGTTAAACGTGTGTTTTGTAGCCTAATAGAGTTTACCCAGGATCGGATCCACTCTTTGCGTCCGTGGACTACACCTCTCCGTTCTTCGTGGCCTTTCTCCGCTGGAGATCTGTTGGCGGATTGGATTGTCTGACTGACCAACTGACTACAACCTTTTTGTATACGGTATTTCATTTGTTTTGATGTCATGTATACGGTGATGATTTACGTAGTTAGTTGTAGTTGAGGACTTAGTAAGAGTTGATACGCTTTAAAGTTCTGTGGTAAAATAATTGTTATATTGATTGTATGATTAATACTGGGTTTACGCTACACTTGAATGAACGGACAAACATTGCGTGACAAAGGTCACGGGAGTTCCCTGAACTCCTTTACCGGGCTGGACTCTTTTTAGGCCCGAGGTACAGGACATTTCTAGAAGAACCAGAACTCATTGTGATATTATTATATGTGTGTGTAATCATTGATGTTGCTAATACAACCCACGCAAAAGAATACAGTTGTTTTTGAAGTTCTTTCCAATGTTTTAAGGGTTTATGAAAAGTTTATTTCCATCCTGACTTTTGCATAAGTCCTTTGTATTGGTGTAAACTTGACGGACCAGATGGGACTCATTCCCTCCCAAACCAAAAGGAGAAACCAATGTTTTCTCTGGTAGGCACAACCTACCTGGCACCCCTATAAATAATAACCTCAAGTCAAAACCGTTACAGCCTGAGAGCAATTCTCAAAACGGTGGCTGTGAATGATTGTCTCGTACTTGCACAGTGGTGGGTAGTTTGAAGTCCTCCTGCTGCTGGAGAGATAAGTGGAGTCGGTGTTTGCCTGTTAGGCTGTCGTTGTCCCTCTGCAGTCTGCTCAGTTCGTCTGCCACCTGCTCCCTAGACTGCATCAGCACTGCCTGGTTATGGCAAAAACAGCACTCCATCAAATCATGTCATCACCCTCTTTCCTCCTGATGATTCAATGTACTGTAAAATGGAACTGCCAACCACAGTCTTCAGGTGTGATTCACTGGCAAATAGATGCCAAACGTCTGCCATCTGGCAGAACACTCCATCACATTTCCACCAGCTCTATCTCTTTGGCAGGAGAAACATCCTCCTTAATTCCAGAAAAAATCCAGTTGCATCACTAAATCAAAGGCACATGCAGTGATGGAATGTCCAAATGCTTTGGCTGCCATCTTTTTTTTACAGTCTTTCTGGCATAGACAGACATTATTAAGACACTGGAGGGCCAAACAAAGGCTATATTGAGAGGGTGTAGTAGAGACGTGCTGCTCACCATCTGTTCCTGTGTGTTCCTCTTGGCCTGACTGAAGGCCTCCTGTAGTGTGTTGAGCAGCAACTCCGACTCGTGGACTCTCTGCATGAGAGCAGCGACCTGAGACACAAAGAAAGAAATCATCAGGCTCCAAGGGATAACTGAGGAAACATACAATCTACAGAAAAGGAATGATGTATGCTGATTTATCCACATTCCAACAGGGAGCATTGTACATTCTTTGAAGATTATAACTAACTACTCAAACAACGTAAGAGCTATGCATAAAGATTACTTTTTTTTAACGCTTTTTGCATAAGAACTCTGAATTGTGCGTATGTGTGTGTAATCAGGACAGACCTTGGCAGTGGTTTCCTCGTTTCCCTTTTTCATAGAGTCCTCCAGCTCATGTTTTTCACTCAGGGTTCTCTCCAGCTGGTCGTTGGCCTGCCGCAGCATCACCTGGAGCTTCTTTACCTGAGAAGTACCAGAGAAATGAATGGGAGAGATCGGCACCAGTTAACACACTAAATCAGATGGTGCAAATATTTTATATTCATTTAGGATTCTTGTCGACATATTTATTCGAATTCATATAGCCACACAACATATGCCATTGAATATGGAAAGACTAAAGATCACATTTATCTATAAACTATAATAAAGGACTTTGATTTTGAGATTTACCTTCCCTTTAAGTATCCTTGGCATTTAGTAAAGATTTCAGAAAGTCCAACTGTAATGGAGTCTCAGGGAGGGAGTTACCTGATCACGTGTCTCTGCCTCCTGGCCCTGGATGACTTGCAGCTGTTTCTCGTAGTTGGAGCACATGTCACACCGCCGGCCCAACTTCCTCCCTGCGTTCTTCACCTAGTGACAGACGGCCAAGAAACCACTTAGGAGGAATACCACATGGTAAATACGTCTAGGAGAAAGATGTATATAGAAACTGTGGGCTGTCCATGAGTGCAGACTAAACTGTACACATTTCATAGCAGTGTGAAGATTGTTTACTTTATTCTACAG
The DNA here is from genome assembly GCF_002021735.2 of Oncorhynchus kisutch. Taxonomy (NCBI): domain Eukaryota; kingdom Metazoa; phylum Chordata; class Actinopteri; order Salmoniformes; family Salmonidae; genus Oncorhynchus; species Oncorhynchus kisutch. The sequence goes on along the minus strand of NC_034179.2, from coordinate 38,612,216 downwards.
TACCATTTCAACACTTAGCCTACATTGTATTTCTCCGTTAGCCGGTAATAGCCTTTTAGCCTATCGGCTTCTGGCCGATAAAAAAATTGAAGAGCTGATTAATCAAATCGGCGCCAAACAAATTGTCCAGGAGACAAAATAATGATTTTTTGCCTATTCATTGATGGAAATACATTTGACATCATGCTTATCGGACTAATTAATTATTAATTGCAGAATTTAGGGGAATGAAATTGGCACGTGTGCAGCATACACATGGTACCTTTGAGTATAAAATCTGTCAGACAGTGCAAGAGCTGCTGCTGCATCTCAAACAGCAAATGGTTTTACTACATATGAGTCAAGTCTTACCTTGCTTCAAAGCAGCCTAGCCAAAATCAGAACATATCCATGAAAGTAATCATTTTATATAAACTTTCTTTCATTGTCCAGTAGCCCAAAGCACAATCCTAGTCATATTAGCAACCCATGCTGGTTGTTGCATATTAGATCTCCCCTCTAAATTTCAAATAGATATTTTTCGCTCTGTCACAAACCGCTCACATGTGCAGTTGGCTTTTGAGAGTTTTCCAGCTAATTGCATTATGGAATGAACATTTGCGCTGTAGCCTACCGTCTTGTGCACTTATGTGAAAAAAATGTTTTTGGGATTGTGGGTGAACAGGGAGTACAGGTGGGGACTAAGTACACACCCCTGAGGGGCCCCAGTGTTGAGGGTCAGCGTGGAGGACGTATTGTTGCCTACCCTCACCACCTGGGGGCAGCCTGTTAGAAAGTACAGGATCCAGTTGCAGAGGGAGGTGTTTAAACCCAGGGTCCTCAGATTAGTGATGAGTTTAGAGGGAACAATGGTGTTGAACGCTGAGCCGTAGTCAATGAACAGCATTCTCACATAGGTGTTCCTTTTGTCTAGGTGGGCGAGGGTATGTTCTGTTAATATGAATTACCATAATCTAAATGGGATTTCTGTCATTCTGAGCACTGTGAGTGGACGCCCTAATCAGGTTAAGCACCCAATGCATATGGTCCGGTCAATTTCTCAAATACCCGGTCAATTAAAACACTGCCTGTCAAATACCCGGCACCACATTTTCCTAACGGAAACCCTGCTTGGTAATAAGTGGTACTTAGTGGTGATTTTGAACCAATGTGAATATGGAATTACAAGCCAACAACTGTTACCATGTAAACAAGGTTTAGAGTACAATATCGAACTGGAAAACAAAGCCCAACGAAAACATCATACAATTTAAATGAACCAAAACACTATGAAAACTGTCTGACCTCTTGCTGTAGCAGGTTCCACTCCTGGTCGCTGACCAACCGGTAGCCTGATGGGGAAAGGAAGGCGGTGTCGGGGGCGTGAGAAATGCTGGACATCAGCGAGGCAGTCTCCTCCTGCTCCGGTGTCATGGCCTTGATGGCCTTCTCCTGGTCCTGGATCATATCAAATTACTTAAATTATTACTTAAAACTGCATGTAAAAAAAAAAAAACTATACATTTTACCGACGCAATAAATGAAAGTATAATAAAGGTTGATTTAAGACCTTGGTGAGGAGGAAGTGGCCGGCCGTCAGCTGGATGGAGCTGACCGATAGTGTGTCCCCAAAGCCCGCCAGGCCCTCAGAGGCCCCGCAGTCCGCCCCCACCAGGGGCCCAAAGTCGGACTCGTCCAGATGGCTGGCCGACTTAGCCTTATGGTTGTGGCCCCCCAGGCCCTGGAGACCGGGAGAGGAACCCAGGCTGTCTGTGGACTGGACCCTCCGCAGGCAGTCTTTGTAGGAGTCCAAGGGGCCCCCTGCCACCAGGTCTGTGTCTAAGGAGTACATGGAGCCGTGGGCACTGTGGTGCTGGAGGAGAAAAGAGGGAGTAAGAGAGTGGTTGTAATGACGAGAAGTAGATGAGTAGCACCTCAGGCTGCATTTACACTGGAAGCCCAATTCAGATCTTTTGCATATCTGATTACTATCTGAACTATTCCCTAATGTGTAAACAGCAAAAAAAAAGCACATGGAATCGGATCTTGACTTCCACCTACATACACTACATGACCAAAAGTATGTGGACATCTGCACGTCGAACATCTCATTCTATAATCATGGGCTTTAATATGGAGTTGGTCTCCCCTTTCCTACTATAACAGCCTCCACTCTTATAGGAAGGCTCTTCACTAGATGCTGTATTGCTGCAGGGACTTTCTTCCAGTCAGTCACATGAGCATTAGTGAGGTCGTGGCACTGATGTCGGGAGATTAGGCCTGGCTCGCAGTTGGCGTTCTGTGCAGGCTAGTCAAGTTCTTCCACAACGATCGACAAACCATTTCTGTATTGTCATGCTGAAACAGGAAAGGGCCTTCCCCAAACTGTTGCCACAAAGTTGGAAGCACAGAATCTTCTAGAATATCATTGTATGCTGTAGCGTTAATATTTCTCCTCACTGGAACTAAGGGGCCTAGCCCAAACCATGAAAAACAGTCCCAGACCATTATTCCTCCATTCCAGAGAATGCGTTTCCACTGCTCCAGAGTCCAATGTCGGCGAGCTTTATACCACTCCAGCCGACACTTGGCATTGTGCATGATGATCATAGGCGTGTGTGGCTGCTCGGCTATGGAAAGCCATTTCATGAAGCACCCGACGAACAGTTCTTGTGCTGACGTTGCTTCCAGAGGCAGTTTGGAAGTCTGTAGTGTGATGCAACCAATGATTATTTACGCGCTTCAGCAGTCCCATTCTGTGAGCTTGTGTGGTGTAACACTTCACAGCTGAGCCGTTGTTGCTCCTTGAGGTTTCCAGTGGACTAATCCATTGTGGAGGCCTGGGGATGGCACAGTCCATCACAATTAAGACAACTGTTACTAAAATTCTATATGGTTTATATTACATAATTGCAATGGTGCCACACTAATAAAATTACTATTTAATAACAAATGCGCTTTCCCCAGTGTTTGATAGTGGTTGCTGTCCGCGGTTCTGAAGTGCCTTTTCCTAGACCATGTTGCGATGTGCCTAATAGCAAAGTTAACCAGCATATTGGTGTTGAGAAAAATTAGGCGGAGGCAGCAGTGAAGAGAGAAGAAACCACAACTTAAGTCTGCAATCAATAGCCTAACTTAAATGTGCCTGGCTTTATGAATCAACAATACTTCTGTAGATGTAAGACAGATCCTGCTTCTGTTGGCTGTTTGAGTGTTTGTTTAATAGCCTACAGATTCAGTGAGCACCAAGCCTCATGCAACGACCTATCAAGTAAATAATTTCACAAAATTGGCTGTTTTTAATCTTTGCTTTTCTGCAAAAGGCTTTACTTTCTTTCATTAGAACAGCCTCTAGTATTATTTATAATTTATCTAGTGTTGCTTACACTGTTCCAAATTGTCCGAAAAATTATAACGCTCTTTTCTTGATCTCATTATTACTATTAATAATATTTTTATAATAATAATAATAAGTAATGTCATTATCATTAGTAGGCTAAGGATAGCTGCCTTTTATAACCACCATTGAGCTGTAGGCCTAAGAGCACATCCTGTTTAGTCTTAATACCATAACTTACCTAGGCCTATATTTCAATATCCCCAGAGATATTAGATCAGATTCAAGTCCGGGCTCTGGCTGGGCCACTCAAAGACATTCAGAGACTTGTACCAAAACCACTCCTGCGTTGTCTTGGCTATGTGCTTAGGGTCGTTGTCCTGTTAGAAGGTGAACCTTCGTCCCAGTCTGAGGTCCTGAGCTCTCTGGAGCATGTTTTCATCAAGGATCTCCCTGTACTTTGCTCTGTTCATCTTTTCCTCAAACCTGACTAGTCTCCAAGTCCCTGCACTGAAAAACATCCCACAGCATGATGCTGCCACCATGGTTCACTGTAGGAATGGTGCCAGGTTTCCTCCAGATGTGACGCTTGGCATTCAGACCAAAGAGTTCAGTCTTAGTTTCATCAGAGTTCTTTAGGTGCCTTTTGGCAAATTCCAAGCGGGCTGTCATGTGCCTTTTACTGAGGAGTGGCTTCGTCTGGCCTGAAAGGACTGATTGGTGGAGTACTGCAGAGATGGTTGTCCTTCTGGAAGGTTCTGCCATCTCCACAGAGGAACTCTAGAGCTCTGTCAGAGTGACCATCGAGTTCTTGGTCACCTCCCTGACCACCTCGCTGACCAAGGCCAACTCTAGGAAGAATCTTGGTGGTTCCAAACTTCTTCCATTTAAGGATGGTGGAGACCACTGTGTTCTTGGGGACCTCCAATGCTGCAGAAATGTTTTTGTACCATTCCGAGATCTGTGCCTCGCCAAAATCCTGTCGTCTCGGACAATTCCTTCATCCTCATGACTTGGTTTTTGAACTGAAATGCACTGTCAACTGTAGAACCTTAGGAGTGTGCCTTTCCAAATCATGTTTAATCAATTGAATTTACCACAGGTGGACTCCAAGTTGTGGAAACATCAAGGATGATCAATGGAAACAGGATGCACCTAAGCTCAATTTCGAGTCTCATAGCCAATGGTCTGAATACTTATGTAAATAAAGTGTGTATTTAATACATTTGCAAAAATGTGTAACTCCAAGTCAATCACACTTCTGTGAAATCAAACTGTCCACTTAGGAAGCAACACTAATTGACAATAAATTTCACATGCTGTTATGCAAAGGGGATAGACAACAGGTGGAAATTATAGGCAATTAGCAAGACACCCCCAATAAAGGAGTGGTTCTGCAGGTGGTGACCACAGACCACTTCTCAGTTCCTATGCTTCCTGGCTGATGTTTTGGTCACTTTTGAATGCTGGCGGTGCTTTCACTCTAGTGGTAGCATGAGACGGAGTCTACAACCCACACAAGTGGCTCAGGTAGTGCAGCTCATCCAGGATGGCACATCAATGCGAGATGTGGCAAGAAGGTTTGCTGTGTCTGTTAGCGTAGTGTCCAGAGCATGGAGGCGCTACCAGGAGACAGGCCAGTACATCAGGAGATGTGGAGGAGGCCGTAGGAGGGCAACAACCCAGCAGCAGGACTGCTACCTCCGCCTTTGTGCAAGGAGGAGCACTGCCAGAGCCCTGCAAAATGACCTCCAGCAGGCCACAAATGTGCATGTGTCTGCTCAAACGGTCAGAAACAGACTCCATGAGGGTGGTATGAGGGCCCGACATCCACAGGTGGGGGTTGTGCTTACTACAGCCCAACACCGTGCAGGACATTTGGCATTTGCCAGAGAACACCAAGATTGGCAAATTCGCCACTGGCGCCCTGTGCTCTTCACAGATGAAAGCAGGTTCACACTTAGCACGTGACAGTCTGGAGACGCGGTGGAGAACGTTCTGCTGCCTGCAACATCCTCCAGCATGACCGGTTTGGCGGTGGGTCAGTCATGGTGTGGGGTGGCATTTCTTTGGGGGGCCGCACAGCCCTCCATGTGCCTGCCAGAGGTAGCCTGACTGCCATTAGGTACCGAGATGAGATCCTCAGACCCCTTGTGAGACCATATGCTGGTTGGCCCTGGGTTCCTCCCAATGCAAGACAATGCTAGACCTCATGTGGCTGGAGTGTGTCAGCAGTTCCTGCAAGAGGAAGGCATTGATGCTATGGACTGGCCCGCCCGAATATTTCATTCATTCAGATCTAGGATGTGTTATTTTAGTGTTCCCTTTATTTTTTTGAGCAGTGTATTTGCATTGTGTGCCCCCCCACCCCTCTTTTACACTGCTGCTACTCTGTTTATCATACACGCATAGTCACTTTTACTATACATTCATGTACATACTACCTCAAATCAGTCCGACTAACTAGCCTCGCTACTGTTATTTTCCACTGTTGTGTTTATTTCTTTACTTACCTATTGTTCACCTAAAACCTTTTTTGCACTGTTGGTTAAAGCCTGTAAGTAAGCATTTGTGTGACAAGAGCGCAGAATATTCTCAGAGAGTTGGCCTTACACATCACGCAAAGACACAAATTGCCAGTGCACTTAACATGTTTTTGATTATGTGACATGCAGATGTTGCAGCACATTGGAGATTGCTTCTTCTTTGCTTCTTACAAGCCAGGAGAGAAAAAAGCTCAACAAAAGCTCAGTGCCATTTTACAGGAAAGATTAAACCATGCCAGCGGGTGAGTGACAGACTGTGGTTTTAAAACTGGGAGCCTTACAAAATGGGCAAAGGCAGAAAGGTGACCATGGACAACTTCTTCACATCAATTTCCCTGGCAGACAAGTTGATTGCAAAACATACCAGCGGAGCTGTACTGTACATCAGTGAGAGAGAGTGGTAAAGCAATACTTGTGGTGTACAGATACAAAATGAACTAAAGTGTTTGGATCCTAAGCACCTTGCATCCCACTGTTGCCATCTGCCATATACAGATAGCCTTTCCATTTGCCAAACACCAAATATTATCTACTTTTATTACATTAATATTATTCTAACCTATATTATATTTTATAGGTTGGTGTGGATGCACTCGACGAGATGGCAAGACTGTACTCTGTAAAAGAAGATACTAGCCGCTGGCCTGTAGCAGTGTTCTACAAAGTGCTCGACATGGCTGTTTTCAACGCGCACATGTTGTACAAGCAATGCCTTGACAAGACAGTCAGCTGGAGAGACTTCATCATGGATCTGGCATGTGAGCTTCGTGAGAACCACATGAACAACAAGAAAGAAACTACAGCCGCCAAGCAGGCAGCAGGTCCTGCTCTCCCTCTTCCCCAAGCACCACAGCTACCACTCTAGAAAAATACGAAAATGTCACATCGGCAGGTGCACACGTCGGCAGCCCCGAAGCTGTGTGCTGACTGTGGACCCGAAGCATAAAGAGAAGACCAGATTGAAACATGCATAAGGGCCGGTGTATAAGGGCACAATACAGTGTCTGATAAAAAAAAGTCATTTGTTGATTGTATCTTGTCATTAATATATCTTTATGAAATTCATTCTTTACAATTGTCAATGCACTGGTACTTTTGTTCAGGAATACAGCAAATAATTTCACTTGCGCACCTGACTGGTTATATTATCATCTTTTTAGTTTCTACTTCGTCAAAATAAGCTGTAACAGGCCTTTAATGAATTACAATATCTCTATTACTAATCGAATCTACAAATAAAGTTGATCAAAGGGCCTCCCGAGTGGCACAGTGGTCTAAGGCACACTGCTACGCAGTGCTAGCTGTGCCACTAGAGATTCTGGGTTTGAGTCCAGGCTCTGCCGCAACCGGGAGACCCACAGGGCGGCGCACGATTGGCCCAGCGTAGTCCGGGTTAGGGGAGGGTTTGGCCAGCAGTGATGTACTTGTCCCATCGCGCACAAGGGACTCCTGTGGCGGGCTGGCCACAGTGTACGCCGACACGGTCGCCAGGTGCACGGTGTTTCCTCCGACACATTGGTGCAGCTGGCTTCCGGGTTAAGTGGGCATTGTGTCAAGAAGCAGTGCAGCTTGGTTGGGTTGTGTTTCGGAGGACGCACGGTTCTCAACCTTCGCCTCTATCGAGTCCATACGGGAGTTGCAACGATGAGACAATTGGATACCACGAAACTGGGGATAAAAAGGAATTAAAAATAATAAAATATAAATAAAGTTGATCAAATGGATTACACAAATGTTTTTCGTGTAAGGGAAACAAACATGTGTTATAGGCCTAGGTTTTTTCTAGGACTTAGAACTATACAAAACCTATCTATATATTTCCACAAATGTTCCTTTATGCAATTCATCCTTTACAATACAGACTATTTATCAAGCGTGTTTGCGCACCTTGCTAGTTGATATGCATCTGATGCATATGCTAAAGGAGACGCCCAGCAACGTTCTCTAGCGGGTACTAATATGCTGAAAGGCCAGGCGGTTCTAGTGTTAAGTAGCAGTTAGCTGCTAGCATTCATAAAAAAACTGAGCAAGCTAACGCTAGCAGTGCTAGCCCACCGGTGTTTGTTATCCACAGCTGGGCACAAATGCTTTAGGTGCGAGATGATTTCCACACAATCACAAGGTGAAGATAAGGTCGAACTGACAAATTAACAAGGATTTGTCTGCCCTAAATGCACCACCAAGAGGCTGAGAGGAAGAGATCCTCCGGCTGCAAGAAAAGGATAATCTGCTTTCTAAGTACATCGAACTCGCTGTAGCCCAAGCAAACCCAATCACAGTTATAAATGCCTCCTATTGCAAAGCTGTCGATGAGTCGGGCGGCAGTGATCTGTCCCAAGCCAACAGACAGATGTCAACCTCAATTTTGCAGCCCATGGGAGACTGGACACTCGCAAGGCGTAGGAGATCGGGGAGGCAGTCTGGCCACCCTTCATCTACCCGATCCAGCTATCAAACAGCTTTGGCCCACTTGAGACGGACCTACCAGCCCCAGGAGTCAGCATGGATCCTGGGAGTATACCATCAGCCGGCGGCCTCCCTGTGGCACCCTCCCTCACGGCCACCACAGTTCTGTCTTGAGTCTGTGACCTGCTGAAGGGTTTCGGGCCATCTTCCACCTTGCTGGGGTTTCCGACACCATCTGCTGTTGCGGGTGCGAAAAGTCTGGCTGGCTTGGCTCGAAGCCTTCATCCGCCCTGCCCGAGGCAGTCCCATCCTGCTCCCCCTCTTCCTTCTCCATTGGATTCCATCACAACCACCATCATTGTGGGCATCTTGATGGTGAGAGATTTTGGCCTGCCTACAGTCTGTGTTGACGGACCAAGAGCCACTGACACCCAGGAGCCCGTGTCCATGACATCAACTCCCTCCTGCCCAAGGTTCTGGCCAACCTCTCCAATATTGACACCATCGTCAATCACATACACTACCAGTCAAAAGCTTGGACACAACTACTCATTCAAGGGTTTTTCTTTATTTTTACATTGTAGAATAATAGTGAAGACATTAAAACTATGAAATAGCACCTTGTCCTGTTGAAAAACAAATGATAATCCCACTAAACGCAAACTAGATGGGATGGTTTATCGCTGCAGAATGCTGTGGTAGCATGCTGGTTAAGTGTGCCTTGAATTCTAAATAAATCACAGACAGCATCACCAGCAAAGCACCCCACACCTCCTCATCCATGCTTCACGGTGGGAACCACACGTGGAGATCATCCATTCACCTACGCTGCGTCTCACAAAGACAGCGGTTGGAACCAAAAATATCAAATTTAGACTCATCGGACCAAAGGACAGATGTCCACAAGTCTAATGTCCATTGCTTGCGTTTCTTGGCACAAGCAAGTCTCTTCTTATTGGTGTACTTTAGTAGTGGTTTTTATGCAGCAATTCGACCATGAAGGACTAATTCACTCAGTCTCGTCTGAACCGTTGATGTTGAGATGTGTCTGTTATTTGAACTCTGAAGCATTTTTTGGGGGCTGCAATTTCTGAGGCTGGTAACTAATGAACTTATCCTCTGCAGCAGATGTAACTCTGGTTCTTCCTTTCCTGTGGCAGTGCTCATGAGAACTAGTTTCATCATAGAGCTTGATGTTTTTTTGCGACTGCACTTGAAGAAACATTCAAAGTTAATGAAATGTTCCACAGTAAGACATAAGTCAGTCAAAGTAATAATGCACAGTCGTTTCTCTTTGCTTATTTGAGCTGTTCTTGCCATAATATTTACCAAATAGGGCTATCTGTATACCACCGCTACCTTGTCACAACACAACAGATTGGCTCAAACGCATTAAGGAAAGAAATTCCACAAATGAACTTTTACGAAGGCACACCCCACTTTTGATAAAATGAAACTGATTCCAGGCGACTACTTCATGTAGCTGTACCAAAACATTCACAGGCTATTTTATCAAAAGTGGTGTTAGATGTTTATCAATTTTAAAAGCAGAATTACTTTCTCATTGTTTCTCAACTGCAGTGTATGATATATACTGAACAAAAATATAAACGCAACATGTAAAGTGTTGGTCCCATGTTTCATGAGCTGAAATAAAAGATCCCAGACATGTTCAATACGCACAAAAAGCTTTTCTCAAATTGAGCACAAATTTGTTTCCATCCCTGTTAGTGAGCATTTATCCTTTGCCAAGATAACCCATCTACCTGACAGGTGTGGCATATCAAGAAGCTGATTAAACTCCAAGATCATTACACAGGTGCACCTTGTGCTGGGGGCAATAAAAGGCCACTAAAATGTGCAATTGTGACACAACTCCAATGCCACAGATGTTTCAAGATTTGAGGGAGCGTGCAATTGGCATGCTGACTGCAGGAATGTCCACCAGAGTTGTTGCCAGAGAAATTAATGTTAATTTCTCCACCATAAACCGCCTCCAACGTTGTTTTAGAGAATTCGGCAGTACGTCCAACCGGCCTCACAACCACAGACCGCGTGTATGGTGTTGTGTGGGTGAGTGGTTTGCAGATGTCAACGTTGTGAACAGAGTGCCCCATGGTGGCGGTGGGGTTATAGTATGGGCAGGCATAAACTACAGACAACGAACACAATTGCATTTTATCGATGGACATTTGAATGCACAGAGATACCGTGACGAGATCCTAAGGCACGTTGTCGTGCCATTCATCCACTGCCATTACCTCATGTTGTACCATGATTATGCACAGCCCCATGTCGTAAGGATCTGTATACAATTCCTGAAAGCTGAAAATGTCCTAGTTCTTCCATGGCCTGCATACTTACCAGATATGTCACACATTGAGCATGTGTAGGATGCTCTGGATCGACAGCGCATTCCAGTTCCCGACAATATCCAGCAACTTCGCACAGCCATTGAAGAGGAGTGGGACAACATTCCACAGGCCACAATCAACAGCCTAATCAACTCTATGCAGAGGAGATGTGTCACACTGCATGAGGCAAATCGTGGTCACACCAGATACATGTTTTTTTAAAGCTATCCACCTGTGACCAAGAGATGCATATCTATATTCCCAGTCATGTGAAATCCATAGATGAAATTGATTTCCTTATATGAACTGTAACTCAGGAAAATCTTTGAAATTGTTGCGTTTACATTTCTGTTCAGTATACCATTTTGTAGCCCGTCTACTTTTATACAATGTAAAAAACACTATTTAAAATTTTGTTGCATTGGACGGAATCCAGGTGGTGGGTCACATATACAATATGAACGAGAATGTTTTATGGAGCGGTTGACCTCAGAGAATCATGTGTGTCTGGGGTAATGTGCTCTCGGTAAGGTGTTGGTGATGTCATATCCCTACCTCTTCAGTACTGAGCCCAAGAAATGAGTCTTCTAAAGGTTCGGTTTCTGTCCCGTCCTCCTCGTTTTGCTCCTTAGCCTGGATGATCCTTTCATTATCATCCTCCTCCTGGGGGGAAGCAAACAATGTCAATAAATAGTCTGAGCATGTAAATACGACTTGTAAACAAAGTTACACTTTGACAGGGTATTTCTACCTTATCAACTGGCTTGCATTCCCATAAGCGCACAATATCCTGTTGATAAATGTCAGTACACTGTCAAGCTGACACGGTATTTACTCTATTTCTCATGTAACGTCTGATTCACCCTTGCACGGTCAAACACATCCCCCCCCCACACACACACACCCCTCTGACTCTGGGTGTGAGTTAAACCTGGGATGATAAACCAAAAATTACAAACAACAACATTGCCTTCCTCTTACTGAAGCATTTATTGTACGTCTGATAAGTCACAGCATTCTGGGAGTATATCATTTATTTCTTACCTCTTAATATGGAGTTCATGGCACTGTGACGGAGAAGTCCGTCACAGGCCCCAGGCAGCATTTGGTACACTAACATGCACACACGCTCCCTGCTCCATTATCAGCTACGTTAATAATGTGGGTCGACACATAAGTTAACGTCCCTATCTTAGTACATACATTTCACACTTACCTCCCATCAATAACCCGGTTATGGTATAAAGAATATACAGATAAGCATTCATGTTTAATGTAAGTAATGTTTATTATACTCATGGTTTGGTTCTGTTCCTCTCTCCATCACTGTAGCTTCCGGGTATGCTGGATAAGGACCAGAGCTAAGGGAATCGGGCTGACTTTGTAGTGCCTGTCCCGAATGGCTCGTTAATGTAAATGGGCATATTAAAAGACACCATGTCAGTAGGGATATGATTTTGTATATGTTATATTGGGATATTGTTTCATAAAAAATATGTTGCAATGTGTATACTTTAGTATGTTTAGTTGAATGGAAAATGTTGGTTTGAATAGGTAACTGCTTAATTAATTAGTGTTAATTGTTCTGCTGGGAGGGGCAACCCTACAAAAGGAGCCTCTCTTTCAGTTCATTGAGGAAGGCATTTTGGATTGAGCTGTGGATAGGGCAGCATTGTTTTAAGCTGTCCCCATCAGGTATACTTTTGATGGCAGTACTGTTGTTTTTCTTCTGGAATCACTATGTAAATAAACACCCTTGCACAGAATAACTTTTGCGGCTCCGCCATCTTTTTATTTTGATAGAGGTTAGGTTTTCCAGTTTAGCCTTCTGGCCTACTCTACGTGACATATGGTGGCAGCGGTGGGATGGCGCACCGCAAATCAGTGAATTCATCCCTCCTCTCAAGGCAGGTGAAAAGTTGCTGGAAAAGGGCTACCATGGTTGGGTGTGGTTATGGTACCCCAACTGCTCCTTCAGTCAGCTGGTCTTTTATGACTATCTGCTGGTTCAACTGGTAGCTCAAATGGTTCTGGTTGTGTTTGGCCCCTTGGTCGGGCTCCTAGTTCCTCATACTTTACCTCTCCTTCACCAGACGATTCCATGGTGTTCCACCCCGTTTCAACTTCAGGTACCTTTCCTATGTCACGTAGAGTAGGCCAGAAGGCTTAGCTGGAAAACCTAACCTCTATCAAAAATAAAAAGATGGCGGAGCCGCAAAAAGTTATTCTGTGCAAGGGTGTTTATTTACATAGTGAATAAACACCCTTGGAGTGGAGCAGAGACAAACGCGCCATTTGCAGTTAATAGGACTACATCTAATTTATTTATAAATCCCAAGCATCAGTAGTTGTCACAAAGTGCTTACACAGAAACCCAGCGTAAAACCCCAAAGAGAAAGCAATGCATTAGCATGGTGGCTAGGAAAAACGAGCTACATCAAGTAGCCTAGGTCTAGCGCTGGAAAGTTGTTGTACGACATGAGTTTACATTTACTGATAAATCAATCAATATAGCAGCAATATTGGATTCAGAGTTAGCAATCTAGCTAAGTGTTTTGAGGTGGGGAATAATATAGTGGCAAGAAAAAGTATGTGAACCCTTTGGAATTACCTGGATTTCTGCATAAATGTGTCATATTTGTCACAACAATAGACAGTGTGTTTACAATAATTTGTGTGTTAGTTTATTTTTGTCTATGTTTAAACATTCACACAAAAGTATGTGAACCCTTAGGCTACTAACTTTTCCAAAAATTGGAGTCAGGGGTCAGCTAACCTGGAGTCCAATCAACGAGACGAGATTGGAGATGTTGGTTAGAGCTGCCCTGCCCTAATAAACACTCACAAAATTTGAATTTGCTATTCACAAGAAGCATTGCCTGATGTGAACCATGCCTCAAACAAAAGAGATCTCAGAAGATCTAAGAATTGTTAATTTGTATAAAGCTGGAAAGGGTTACAAAAATATCTCAAAGCCTTGATGTTCATAAGTCCACAGTAAGACATATGGTCTATAAATGGAGAAAGCTCAGCACTGTTGCTACTCTCCCTAGGAGTGGCTGTCCTGCAAAGATGACTGCAAAAGCACAGCGGAGAATGCTCAATGAGGTTAAGAAGAATCCTAGCGTGTCAGCTAGACTTACAGAAATCTCTGAAACATGCTAACATCTCTGACAAGTCTACGATACGTAAAACATTAAACAAGAATGGTGTTTTATGGGAGGATCCCACGGAAGATGCCACTGCTGTCCAAAAAAAACATTGCTGCACGTCTGAAGTTAGTGAAAGAGCACCTGGATGTTCCACAGCGCTACTGGCAAAATATTCTGTGGACAGATTAAACTAAAGTTGAATTGTTTGGAAGGAACACAATACTATGCGTGGAGAAAAAAAGGCACAGCACACCAACATCAAAACCAACTGTAAAGTATGGTGTAGGGAGCATCATGGTTGGGGCTGCTTTAGGGCCTGGACAGCTTGCTATCATTAACGGAAAAATGAATTCCCAAGTTTATCAAGACATTTTGCAGGAGAATGTAAGGCTATCTGTCTGCCAAAGTGGGTGATGCAACAGGACAATGACCCAAAACACAGAAGGAAATCAACAACAGAATGGCTTCACCAGAAGAAAATACGCTTTCTGGACTGGCCCAGTCAGAGTCCTGACCTCAACCCAATTTAAAATGCTGTATCATGACCTTGAGCGGTTCATACCAGACATCCTAAGAATACTGCTCAACTGGAACAGTTTTGTAAAGCGGAATGGTCCAAAATTCCTCCTGACTGTTTGGTTGAGTTTATTGCTGCCTAAGGTGGGTAACCAGTTATTAAATCCAAGGGTTCACATAGTTTTTACACCCTACACTGTGAAAGTTTACACAGTATGTTCAATAAAGACATGAAAACATATTGTTTGTGCGTTATTAGTTTAAGCACACTGTGTAAATATTGTTGTGACTTAGAGGAAGGTCAGATCAAATTTTATAACCAATTTATGTAGAAATCCAGATAATTCCAACAGGTTCACATACTTTTTCTTGCCACTGTAGCTTACTTTATTTAACCTAGTTAAGTCCATTAAGAACAAATTCTTATTTACAATGATGGCCTACTTGGCGAGGCCGATTGTGTGCCGCCTTATGGGACTCTCAATCACGGCAGGATGTGATACAGCCTGGATTCAAACCAGGAACTGTAGTGATACCTCTTGCAATGAGATGCAGTGCCTTAGACCACTGCGCCACTCGGGAGCAAGATGTCGGCAAATTCTCTGAAGATCCAAAAATAAATCTGATATTTCTGGATTTTATTTTGCCAGGTTGCCCATCAAAATGTAAAATCATGCATTCCCTGGATATGTTAGATGAAATAGCTTACTTTTTCAACATAGGCTACAATCAGTTCTTACTTGGCACTGAAAGCATTTTGTCTAGAGCCCTGCCGCTAATGTAAAGTAACGGTCCATTAAGAATTATTTTTATCGTCGTATTTGTAATCAAGCAAAATAGTTACATTCATCACAATATGACTAAGTCCATATCACCCAGCTCTAGCACTTCTGTAAAAAATAATGGTAATTTATCGTTAGTGTGCGTACCTGGTCCCTCTTCTTGATCTCCTCCACCTGGCGGAGCTGCTCGGAGGAGAGCACGTTCTCGATCCTCTGCATGTCCCTCATCAGCAGCCTCTGGGACTCCAGGAACTGGTCGTTGGCCCGCTGCCACGTGTGCTTCAGCTGGTTGTGCTGCTGCCGCTCCAGCTCCAGCAGGTGACAAACTAAGAAAATATGGCATTTAGAAAAGGGGGTGGGGGAGATTGAGAGAAGTGGAGGTAAAGAGAAAGAATACTGTGCTGTACTCTTGTATTGAAGTCTCATCTTTTTTTCCTAAAGTTTTACAGCATGCATTTGAATAAAGCTTTACAAGTGAGTCACCTTCATGGAGCTCTTTACGTAGTTTCTCTGCATCCTCCTGAAGGACAGACTTCTGAGTGTTGAGCACCGCCACGTACATCTCCAGGTCTGTGCGGCAGGATTTCTCTGCTTCCAGGACATGATTGAGCTCCTTTACCTACAGATTGAAAATTTGTCATCTAACTCATATGACATATTTCAACTGCAAGACATTTTTAGAATTTTTTCCCCCCTCTGTATCACTTCAGACAGTTTTCCCTATAAATGTCATAAATAATCAACACAAAAACATGTTCCTTTGCAAAGGATATAACCCATACCTCAATTGACATTTTGGATGGATAACATTGTTTTGTTAATAAAATTAGCATCATGGAGTTTTTGTATTGTAAAAGTCTAACTTCCACAGCATCCATTTTCCTTTCCAGTCCCCGTTGACTAACCTTTGAGGCTTCCAGCTCCTTTACCCTGTCCTCTGCCATTGTCAGCTTGGCTTTCAGAGCTGCCATCTCCTGCTCCATGGGCATCACCACCGAACGCAGCTTCTCTGCACCTTCCTGAGCCTTGGGGGGAAAAAAGACATTCAAATCAAGTCCAACTCTATTGACCTTGAATCAAAACAGACAAATAAGTCGAATCTAAAACAAAAGTGCTCAATTCCATTTAAATTCAGTCAATTCAGGAAGTAATCTAAAATTATAATTCTCATCAACGCTTCTCTATAAGAAAATTGATTTGGAATTGGTATTTCTGTTTCCTTCCTGAATTGAAATGGAATTGACCCCAACCCTGACAAAAGGAAACATGTACTCTGATGACCACCCCCACCCCAGGTGTGAAACCAGCCTACCTTTTTCATGTCGTTCTCCAAGTTCTCTTCCTCCTGTCCACCCTCTGAGAGGCGGTGTCTTAGCTCGCCCATCTCCCTCTCCACCGCCTCCCTGTACTGGTTCCATTGAGCACGTTCCTGCTCCAGGCGCTGGTGGAACTGCACCTCGTACTCACGCACTGTGTCTGAGGGGAGGGGGGGAGGTGAGCATTGACTGGTACTGTGTTGAAACTGATCCTCAGTGTAAAGCGTAGCAGTTCATTTGCAACCAGGCTTATCACTGCTTAACTCTTCAACTCAACTTATTTAGCCACAGAATTGTAATCCTATTCTATTTTAATGTCTGCGTGTCAGGCTAAGATAATACGTCATCAAGGCTGTAACAGAATGAATGACTGCCTTTTATGAAGGCCTAGACTAGACTAAATGTTACATGGGTTACAGCTTTTCTGAAAGCCTTCCAACAGTGTCACCAACTAGATACTGAATGGCAAAATGAAAGCCAGAGGATGCAAAGTAGAGTTCGCCTAGCTACCTTTCATGATGGCCTGTAGGGAGGTCACCTCCTCCTGCCACTGTCCCTTGACCTGGTCAACGGCCTCCTGCTTGGTGCTCTCTGACACAGTGGCCACTGCCTTGATGTTCTCCATGTCTGCCTGGGCCTGTTCCAGCTGGGCCTGGACACGACTCAGCTCCGACTGGGCCCCCTCCAGAGACGCTGCCTGGCTCTTCAGCTCCTCTGGGGAAGAAAATTGAGGAACTGAGGAAAATACAAGAGAGTTACCCCAAGATAAGGCCGGATATGTTCCAGGAGACTAGGGCCCGGGCGCCGAAGACGTGGATGTCGATTAAGGCAACCCGACGCACCTCTCTGAATCAGAGGGGTTGAATTAAATGCGGAAGACATTTCAGTTGTACAACTGACTAGGTATCCCCCTTTCCCTCTACCATATTCATGAAGCTTACAATTAGTTGGGAGTTTACAATTAGCAAAATGGCATGATAGTCAACATCCCTAGTTCAATGATCAAACGTTTTAAAAAATCTTGTAAAAAAAAAATTAAGTGACGTGAAATCACAATTCAGATATGGTCCTGCATATGACCGCTAGGGGGAAATACAGTTCTGACTACCGACCAAATAGCGCTCACCTCCATTGCAAAGGCCGTGGGGATGGCAGTCCAAGAAGGAGAGTGTGGCTAAGATGCACATCTCTCTCCAAACAAGTGGTGCACATTCATTGTTTCATAACATGCGAATTGTTTGCGTTTGACTGTTAGTGTCTATCAATTTTCCATTACATAACGGTAAATATAATACTGGTGATATACATTATTTCCTATCACTTCTAATAGGCAATGTGTTTGGTTACGGTAATTTCTGTTAATGCATTCAATATATTATTATTCGTCATTTATTCATTCTCAGAGTTGACATGTAGTTTGCAGAGTGCACAACCTATGCTACACTTGTGAGAAACAAGTTTTGGGTTATTTCATTCCATTTACGAGCTGTCAATTTAGTTATTGTCTTTTGTTTGGTGCGCTCGCTCCTGTCAATGTTGAATAAGGACACGCACCTGATTACGCATAGAAGTAGGCCTATAGGCTACCTGGCCTGCACGCAAAAGTAGGCATATAAATGTTCTCATTAGAGGATCTGATAGTATTTCTGATTGGCTTAACGCACCACAACTAATGAGCTGTGGAGCTTTCTTCCCCTCAAACAGCAAGAAAACAAAGTTTATTTTTACATCCATTGAGAATGTCAATATTTCTTCAATGTATTTGAAAAATCTTTCAATACCCACTCTGCGAGACAGGAAAAAATGGCATGCTCTGATCCAGTGGAAACTTATCCATTGAGCAAATAGCCTACAGCTGTGTCTGTCCCGAGCTCACTGGAGCTGGAAATTCTCAGGGCCCAGAATATTTTATACAACGTTGCAAGTGTGTTAGCACAAGCTTCAGGCCAGACCCAAGTTGAAAGAATGTTTCAAGTTCGGCTACGCATGGCGTGTCTGCAACAATGTGATTTTTAGGATTATTTTATTAAAATCTGAATATTTTCTACCTGCAGGCTGCAATGTTTTTATTTGTTGCCTTTATGTAGGCTATTTTTAAATAGTTGGCATTAAGTTACTTTTTAGGTTTGTATCATTTTAATTTGGATAGAATTTTGATTAACCACATGACAATGATTGAGATACAGTACCTAAACTTTATTAAAATTAAATTAAACTGTTCCACAAAAATGTGCATATGAATATCATAATGGCACGCAGATCAGTAGAAATGTTTTCAACATGAGAAAGGTTGCCACCTCCTTGCGTAGCCTACTACCTCCTCCTCGCGTAGCCTACTACCTCCTCCTCCTCCTCCTCCTCCTCCTCCTCGCGTAGCCTACTACCTCCTCCTCGTGTAGCCTACTACCTCCTCCTCCTCGCGTAGCCTACTACCTCCTCCTCCTCCTCGCGTAGCCTACTACCTCCTCCTCCTCGCGTAGCCTACTACTACTACCACCTCCTCCTCCTCCTCCTCGCGTAGCCTACTACCTCCTCCTCCTCCTCCTCGCGTAGCCTACTACCTCCTCCTCCTCCTCCTCGCGTAGCCTACTACCTCCTCCTCCTCCTCTCCTCGCGTAGCCTACTACCTCCTCCTCCTCTCCTCGCGTAGCCTACTACCTCCTCCTCCTCGCGTAGCCTACTACCTCCTCCTCCTCCTCCTCCTCCTCGCGTAGCCTACTACCTCCTCCTCCTCCTCCTCCTCCTCGCGTAGCCTACTACCTCCTCCTCCTCGCGTAACCTACTACCTCCTCCTCCTCGCATAGCCTACTACCTCCTCCTCCTCGCGTAGCCTACTACCTCCTCCTCCTCGCGTAGCCTACTACCTCCTCCTCCTCCTCGCATAGCCTACTACCTCCTCCTCCTCCTCGCGTAGCCTACTACCTCCTCCCGTAGCCTACTACCGTAGCCTACTACCTCCTCCTCGTGTAGCCTACTATCTCCTCCTCCTCCTCCCTCGCGTAGCCTACTACCTCCTCCTCCTCCTCGCGTAGTCTACTACCTCCTCCTCCTCCTCGCGTAGCCCTACTACCTCCTCCTCCTCCTCGCGTAGCCTACTACTCTCCTCCTCGCCTCGCGTAGCCTACTACCTCCTCCTCCTCCTCCTCCTCCTCGCGTAACCTACTACCTCCTCCTCCTCTCCTCGCGTAGCTACTACCTCCTCCTCCTCGCGTAGCCTACTACCATCCTCCTCCTCGCGTAGCCTACTACCTCCTCCTCCTCCTCCTCCTCCTCCTCGCGTAGCCTACTACCTCCTCCTCGCGTAGCCTACTACCTCCTCCTCGCGTAGCCTACTACCTCCTCCTCCTCCTCGCGTAACCTACTACCTCCTCCTCCTCCTCGCGTACCTACTACCTCCTCCTCCTCCTCGCGTAACCTACTACCTCCTCCTCCTCGCATAGCCTACTACCCTCCTCCTCCTCGCGTAGCCTACTACCACCTCCTCCTCGCGTAGCCTACTACCTCCTCCTCCTCCTCCTCCTCCTCGCATAGCCTACTACCTCCTCCTCCTCCTCCTCCTCCTCGCGTAGCCTACTACCTCCTCCTCCTCCTCGCGTAGCCTACTACCTCCTCCTCCTCCTCCTCCTCCTCGCGTAGCCTACTACCTCCTCCTCGCGTAGCCTACTACCTCCTCCTCCTCCTCCTCCTCCTCCTCGCGTAGCCTACTACCTCCTCCTCCTCCTCGCGTAGCCTACTACCTCCTCCTCCTCGCGTAGCCTACTACCTCCTCCTTCTCCTATTAGGCTACTACCGTAGCCTACTACCTCCTCGCGTAGCCTACTACCTCCTCGCGTAGCCTACTACCTCCTCGCGTAGCCTACTACCTCCTCCTCCTCCTCCTCCTCCTCCTCGCGTAGCCTACTATACCACCTCCTCCTCCTCCTCCTCCTCCTCCTCGCGTAGCCTACTACCTAAAGGTTGCCACCTCCTTGCGTAGCCTACTACCGTCCTCCTCGCGTAGCCTACTACCTCCTCCTCCTCCTCCTCCTCCTCTCCTCGCGTAGCCTACTACCTCCTCCTCGTGTAGCCTACTACCTCCTCCTCCTCGCGTAGCCTACTACCTCCTCCTCCTCCTCGCGTAGCACTACCCTAACCTCCTCCTCCTCGCGTTAGCCTACTAACTACTACCGCATAATCCTCTCCTCCAGCGCAGTGCCTACCACTACCTCCGTCCTCCTCCTCCTCAGTAGCCTACTACCCTCCTCCTCCTATAGCGTAGCCTACTACCTCCTCCTCCTCCCTCTCCCCTCGCGTTAGCCTACTGACCTCCTCCTCTCTCCTCTCGCGTAGCCTACTACCTCCTCCTCCTCGCGTAAGCCTACTACCTCCTCCTCCCCCCTCCTCTCTCCGTAGCCCTAACTACCTCCTCCTCCTCCCCTCCTCCTCGCGTAGCCTACTACTCCTCCTCCTCCTCGCGTAACCTACTACCTCCTCCTCCTCGCATAGCCTACTACCTCCTCCTCCTCGCGTAGCCTACTACCTCCTCCTCCTCGCGTAGCCTACTACCTCCTCCTCCTCCTCGCATAGCCTACTACCTCCTCCTCCTCCTCGCGTAGCCTACTACTACCTCCTCCCGTAGCCTACTACCGTAGCCTACTACCTCCTCCTCGTGTAGCCTACTATCTCCTCCTCCTCCTCCTCGCGTAGCCTACTACCTCCTCCTCCTCCTCCTCGCGTAGTCTACTACCTCCTCCTCCTCCTCGCGTAGCCTACTACCTCCTCCTCCTCCTCGCGTAGCCTACTACCTCCTCCTCCTCGCGTAGCCTACTACCTCCTCCTCCTCCTCCTCCTCCTCGCGTAACCTACTACCTCCTCCTCCTCTCCTCGCGTAGCCTACTACCTCCTCCTCCTCGCGTAGCCTACTACCTCCTCCTCCTCGCGTAGCCTACTACCTCCTCCTCCTCCTCCTCCTCCTCCTCGCGTAGCCTACTACCTCCTCCTCGCGTAGCCTACTACCTCCTCCTCGCGTAGCCTACTACCTCCTCCTCCTCCTCGCGTAACCTATACTCCTCTCTCCTCCTCGCGTAACCTACTACCTCCTCCTCCTCCTCGCGTAACCTACTACCTCCTCCTCCTCGCATAGCCTAACTACCTCCTCCTCCTCGCGTAGCCTACTACCACCTCCTCCTCGCGTAGCCTACTACCTCCTCCTCCTCCTCCTCGCATAGGCCTACTACCTCACTCCTCCTCCTCCTCCTCCTCCTCGCGTAGCCTACTACCTCCTCCTCCTCCTCGCGTAGCCTACTACCTCCTCCTCCTCCTCCTCCTCCTCGCGTAGCCTACTACCTCCTCCTCGCGTAGCCTACTACCTCCTCCTCCTCCTCCTCCTCCTCGCGTAGCCTACTACCTCCTCCTCCTCCTCGCGTAGCCTACTACCTCCTCCTCCTCGCGTAGCCTACTACCTCCTCCTTCTCCTATTAGGCTACTACCGTAGCCTACTACCTCCTCGCGTAGCCTACTACCTCCTCGCGTAGCCTACTACCTCCTCCGCGTAGCCTACTACCTCCTCCTCCTCCTCCTCCTCCTCCTCCTCGCGTAGCCTACTACCACCTCCTCCTCCTCCTCCTCCTCCTCGCGTAGCCTACTACCTCCTCGCGTAGCCTACTACTACCTCCTCCTCCTCCTCCTCGCGTAGCCTACTACCTCCTCGTCCTCGTCCTCGTCCTCCTCCTCGTCGCGTAGCCTACTACCACCGCCTCCTCCTCGCGTAGCCTACTACCTCCTCCTCCTCCTCGCGTAGCCTACTACCTCCTCCTCCTCCTCCTCGCGTAGGCCTACTACCTCCTCCTCCTCCTCCTCCTCGCGTAGCCTACTACCTCCTCCTCCTCCTCCTCGCGTAGCCTACTACCTCCAACTCCTCGCGTAGCCTACTACCTCCTCCTCCTCCTCGCGTAGCCTACTACCTCCTCCTCCTCCTCGCGTAGCCTACTACCTCCTCCTCCTCGCGTAGCCGACTACCTCCTCCTCGCGTAGCCTACTACCTCCTCCTCGCGTAGCCTACTACCTCCTCCTCCTCCTCCTCCTCACGTAGCCTACTACCTCCTCCTCCTCCTCCTCGCGTAGCCTACTACCTCCTCCTCCTCCTCCTCACGTAGCCTACTACCTCCTCCTCCTCGCGTAGCCTACTACCTCCTCCTCACGTAGCCTACTACCTCCTCCTCCTCCTCCTCCTCCTCACGTAGCCTACTACCACCTCCTCCTCCATCACCTCCTCCTCCTCCTCGCGTAGCCTACTACCTCCTCCTCCTCCTCCTCGCGTAGCCTACTACCACCTCCTCCTCCTCGCGTAGCCTACTACCTCCTCCTCCTCCTCCTCCTCCTCCTCGCGTAGCCTACTACCTCCTCCTCCTCGCGTAGCCTACTACCTCCTCCTCCTCCCTCGCGTAGCCTACTACCTCCTCTCCTCCTCGCGTAGCCCTACCTCCTCCTCCTCCTCGCGTAGCCTACTACCTCCTCCTCCTCCTCCTCGCGTAGCCTACTACCTCCTCCTCGCGTAGCCTACTACCTCCTCCTCGCGTAGCCTACTACCTCCTCCTTCTCCTCCTCCTCCTCCTCACGTAGCCTACTACCTCCTCCTCCTCCTCGCGTAGCCTACATACCTTCCATCCTCCTCCTCCTCGCGTAGCCCTACTACCTCCTCCTCCTCGCGTAGCCTACTACCTCCTCCTCCTCGCGTAGCCTACTACCTCCTCCTCCTCCTCCTCCTCCTCCTCCTCACGTATCCTACTACCTCCTCCTCCTCCTCCTCCTTGCGTAGCTACTACCTCCTCCTCCTCCTCCTCCTTGCGTAGCCTACTACCTCCTCCTCCTCCTCCTCACGTAGCCTACCACCTCCTCCTCCTCCTCACGTAGCCTACTACCTCCTCCTCCTCCTCCTCCTCCTCCTCCTCCTCCTCCTCCTCCTCGCGTAGCCTACTACCTCTCCTCCTCCTCGCGTAGCCTACTACTACTACCACTCCTCCTCCTCCTCCTCGGAGCCCTACCTACTACCTCCTCCTCCTCCTCCTCGCGTAGCCTACTACCTCCTCCTCCTCGCGTAGCCTACTACCTCCTCCTCCTCCTCTCCTCGCGTAGCCTACTACCTCCTCCTCCTCTCCTCGCGTAGCCTACTACCTCCTCCTCCTCGCGTAGCTACTACCTCCTCCTCCTCCTCCTCCTCCTCGCGTAGCCTACTACCTCCTCCTCCTCCTCCTCCTCCTCGCGTAGCCTACTACTACCTCCTCCTCCTCGCGAACCTACTACCTCCTCCTCCTCGCATAGCCTACTACTCCTCCTCCTCGCGTAGCCTACTACCTCCTCCTCCTCGCGTAGCCTACTACCTCCTCCTCCTCGCGTAGCCTACTACCTCCTCCTCCTCCGCGTAGCCTACTACCTCCTCCTCCTCCTCGC